>NC_141005.1:82361472-82383670 GCF_052327205.1 Somniosus microcephalus | reverse complement strand
CTCTCCCCCAGTGACTCTCTCTCTCTCCCCCAGTGACTCTCTCTCTCTCCCCCAGTGACTCTCTCTCTCTCCCCCAGTGACTCTCTCTCTCCCCCAGTGACTCTCTCTCTCTCCCCCAGTGACTCTCTCTCTCTCTCCCCCAGTGACTCTCTCTCTCTCTCCCCAGTGACTCTCTCTCTCTCCCCCAGTGACTCTCTCTCTCTCCCCCAGTGACTCTCTCTCTCTCTCCCCCAGTGACTCTCTCTCTCTCTCCCCGTGACTCTCTCTCTCTCTCCCCGTGACTCTCTCTCTCTCTCCCCGTGACTCTCTCTCTCTCTCCCCGTGACTCTCTCTCTCTCTCCCCCGTGACTCTCTCTCTCTCTCCCCGTGACTCTCTCTCTCTCTCCCCGTGACTCTCTCTCTCTCTCCCCGTGACTCTCTCTCTCTCTCCCCGTGACTCTCTCTCTCTCTCCCCGTGACTCTCTCTCTCTCTCCCCGTGACTCTCTCTCTCTCTCCCCCCAGTGACTCTCTCTCTCTCTCCCCCCCGGTGACTCTCTCTCTCTCTCCCCCCGTGACTCTCTCTCTCTCTCCCCCCGTGACTCTCTCTCTCTCTCCCCAGTGACTCTCTCTCTCTCTCCCCCCAGTGACTCTCTCTCTCTCTCCCCAGTGACTCTCTCTCTCTCTCCCCCCCAGTGACTCTCTCTCTCTCTCCCCGTGACTCTCTCTCTCTCTCTCTCTCCCAGTGACTCTCTCTCTCTCTCCCAGTGACTCTCTCTCTCTCTCCCAGTGACTCTCTCTCTCTCTCCCAGTGACTCTCTCTCTCTCTCCCAGTGACTCTCTCTCTCTCTCCCAGTGACTCTCTCTCTCTCTCTCCTCCCAGTGACTCTCTCTCTCTCTCTCTCTCTCCCCGTGACTCTCTCTCTCTCTCTCTCCCCGTGACTCTCTCTCTCTCTCTCTCTCCCGTGACTCTCTCTCTCTCTCTCTCCCGTGACTCTCTCTCTCTCCCCCAGTGACCCTCTCTCTCTCTCTCTCTCCCCGTGACCCTCTCTCTCTCTCTCCCAGTGACCCTCTCTCTCTCTCTCCCAGTGACCCTCTCTCTCTCTCTCTCTCCCAGTGACCCTCTCTCTCTCTCTCTCTCCCAGTGACCCTCTCTCTCTCTCTCTCTCTCCCAGTGACCCTCTCTCTCTCTCTCTCCCAGTGACTCTCTCTCTCTCTCTCTCTCCCAGTGACACTCTCTCTCTCTCTCTCTCCCCGTGACACTCTCTCTCTCTCTCTCTCCGTGACTCTCTCTCTCTCTCTCTCTCCCCCCCAGTGACTCTCTCTCTCCCCGTGACTCTCTCTCTCTCTCTCCCCCCCCGTGACTCTCTCTCTCTCTCCCCGTGACTCTCTCTCTCCCCCAGTGACTCTCTCTCTCTCTCTCTCCCCCAGTGACTCTCTCTCTCTCTCTCTCTCTCCCCCAGTGACTCTCCCTCTCTCTCTCTCTCCCCCAGTGACTCTCTCTCTCTCCCCCAGTGACTCTCTCTCTCTCTCTCTCTCCCCCAGTGACTCTCTCTCTCTCTCCCCCAGTGACTCTCTCTCTCTCTCTCTCCCCCCCAGTGACTCTCTCTCTCTCTCTCCCCCAGTGACTCTCTCTCTCTCTCTCCCCCCCAGTGACTCTCTCTCTCTCTCTCCCCCAGTGACTCTCTCTCTCTCTCTCCCCCAGTGACTCTCTCTCTCTCTCTCTCTCTCTCCCCCAGTGACTCTCTCTCTCTCTCTCCCCCAGTGACTCTCTCTCTCTCTCTCCCCCAGTGACTCTCTCTCTCTCTCTCCCCCCCAGTGACTCTCTCTCTCTCTCTCTCTCTCCCCCAGTGACTCTCTCTCTCTCTCCCCCAGTGACTCTCTCTCTCTCTCTCACTCTCCCAGTGATTCTCTCTCCCTCTCCCAGTGATTCTCTCTCCCAGTGATACACACTCTCCCCCGCACCGGTAACCCGGGGTAACGGGTAGGCCCCACCCGCCTCCCGCCGCCGTTACCTGGACGCTCCGGCTCCGCCACAGCCGCGATGAGCAACAACAGCAAAGGGATGTCGGGTTGGGGCCACATTTATCCGGCAGGCATCCTCCGGCCGGCTGCTGCGGCTCGGCCCTCGGCCCCTGTCTCAGGCTCGGGCTCCGCCAAACACACAAGATGGCGGCTGCGCCCACCGAGCATTGCGGGAACGGGGCGGGGTTTGCGGCCAGGGGGCGGGGTTTGTATGCAGGGGGCGGGGCCTAAGCCGGGCGGGGTTTGTATCCAGGGGCGGGGCCTGGGCCGGGTTTGTATCCAGGGGTGGGGCCTAGGCCAGGGCGGGGTTTGTATCCATGGGTGGGGCCTAGGCCAGGGCGGGGTTTGTATCCAGGGGGCGGGGCCTGGGCCTGGGCTGGGGCAGGGTTTGTATCCAGGGGGCGGGGCCTGGGGCAGGGCGGGGTTTGTATCTAGGGGCGGGGCAGGAGCAGGCCCCAGCCCCTCCAGCCAATCGGCCCTGGGCGTCCTTGTGCACCAGTCGCTGAAGGTAAGCATGCAGGTGCAGCAGGCGGTTAAGAAGGCAAATGGTGTGTTGGCCTTCATTGCAAGAGGGTTCGAGTACAGGAACAAGGATGTTGTGCTGCAGTTGTACAGGGCCTTGGTGAGACCACACCTGGAGTACTGTGTGCAGTTTTGGTCTCCTTACCTAAGAGAGGATATACTTGCCATAGAAGGAGTGCAGCGAAGGTTCACCAGACTGATTCCTGGGATGGCAGGACTGTCGTATCAGGAGAGATTGGGTCGACTAGACCTGTATTCACTAGAGTTTAGAAGAATGAGAGGGGATCTCATTGAAACGTATTAAATTCTGACAGGACTAGACAGACTGGATGCAGGGAGGATGTTTCCCTTGGCTGGGGGCTCCAGAACGAGGGGGCACAGTCTCAGGATATGGGGTAGGACATTTAGGACTGAGATGAGGAGAAATTTCTTCACTCAGAGGGTGGTGAACTTGTGGAATTCTTTACCACAGAAGGCTGTGGAGGCCAAGTCACTGAATATATTTAAGAAGATAGATTTCTAGACACAAAAGGCGTCAAGGGGTATGGGGAGAGAGTTGGAATATGGTATTGAGATAGAGGATCAGCCATGATCATATTCAATGGCGGAGCAGGCTCGAAGGGCCGAATGGCCGACTCCTGCTCCTAGATTTCTATGTTTCTATGTTTCCAGCTCCTTTTCCTCTACCTGAAACTGTCTTTTTCCTTTCAGGTGCTGACTGACTGACCTGTAGTCACTTGCTGTACTGTAATAACAACAACTTGCATTTATATAGTTCCTTTAATGTAGTAAAATCTCCCAAGGTGCTTCACAGGAGCGTTATCAAACAAAATTTGACACTGAGCCACATAAGGAGATATTAGGACAGGTGACCACAAGTTTGGTTAAAGAGGTAGGTTTTCAGGAGCGCCTGAAAGGAGAGAGAGGTGGAGAGGTTTAGGGAGGGAATTCCAGACTTTCGGGCCTTGGCATCTCGCAAGTTTGTAGGGCTGGAGGAGGTTACAGAGATAGGGAGGGGTGACGCCTTGGAGGGATTTGAACACTAGGATGAGAATTTTAAAATCGAGGTGCTACCAGACTGAGAGCCAGTGTAGGTCAGCATGCACGGGGTGATGGATGAACGGGACTTGGTGCGAGTTAGGATACAGGCAGCAGAAGTTTGCATGAGCTGAAGTTTATGCAGGGTGGAAGATGGCAGGCCAGCCAGGAGTGCGATGGAATAGTCAAGGCTAGAGGTAACAAAGGCATGGATTGGTGTTTCAGCAGCACATGAGGTGAGGCAAGGGCGGAGTCCGGCGATATTACACAGGTGGAAGTTGGAGGTCTTAGTGACGGCGAGAATATGTGGTCGGAAGCTCATCTTGGGGTAAAATACAACACCAAAGTTGTGAACGATCTCGTTAAGCCTCAGACTGTTGTCAGGGATGGAGTTGGTGGCTAGGGAACGGAGTTTATGGCAGGGACCGAAGACAATGGCTTTGGTGTTCCCAATATTTAGTTGGAGAAAATTGCTGCTCATCCAATTCTGGATGCCAGACAAGCAGTGTGACAACACAGGCAGGGGAGGGGTCAGGATGGCTGGTGGTGAGGTAGAGCTGGGTGTCATCATGGAACCTGACATTGTATTTTCAGATTACAGCACGGAAGGAGGCCATTTCGGCCCATCGTGTCCATGCCGGCCAACAAAGAGCCATCCAGCCTAATCCCACTTCCCAGCTCTTGGTCCGTAGCCCTGCAGGTTAGAGCATCCCAAGTGCACATCCAAGTACTTTTTAAATGTGGTTAGGGTTCCTGCCTCTACCACCCTTTCAGGCAGTGAGTTCCAGACCCCCATAACCCTCTGGGTGAAGACATTTCCCCTCAAACCCCCTCTAAACCTTCCACCAATTACTTTAAATCTGTGCCTCCTGGTTTTGGACCCCTCTACTAAGGAAAATAGGTCCTTTCTATCCATTTTATCTAGGCCCCTCATAATTTTATACACCTCAATAAGGCCTCAGCCTCCTCTGTTCCAAGGAAAACTGACCCAGCCTACCCAGTCTTTCCTCATAGCTAAGATTCTCTACTCCCGGCAACATCCTTGTAAATCTCCTCTGTACCCTCTCTAGTGCAATCACATCTTTCCTGTAATGTGGTGACCAGAACTGCACACAGTTCTCTAGCTGAGGCCTAACCAGTGTTTTATACAGTTGAAGCATAACCCCCCTGCTCTTGTATTCTGTGCCACGGCTAATAAAGGCAAGCATTCCGTATGCCTTCTTAACCACCTTATCTACCTGGCCTGCTACCTTCAGGAATCTGTGGACATGCACTCCAAGGTCCCTTTGTTCCTCTACACTACTCAGTGTCCTACCATTTAATGTGTATTCCCTTTCCTTGCTAGCCCTCCCCAAATGCATTACCTCACACTTCTCCGGATTGAATTCCATTTGCCACTGTTCTGCCCACCTGACCAATTTATTGATATCTTCCTGCAGTCTACAGCTTCCTTCTTCAGTATCAACCACACAGCCAATTTTAGTATCATCTGCAAACTTCATCATCATACCCCCTATATTCAAGTCTAGATTGTTGATATATACCACAAAAAGCAAGGGACCTTGTACTGAGCCCTGCGGAACCCCACTGGAAACAGCCTTCCAGTCACAAAAATACCCATCAAACATTACCCTCTGCTTCCTGCCTCTGAGCCAGTTTTGAATCCAACTTGACACTTTGCCCTGGATCCCATGGGCTTTTAACTTCGTGACCAGTCTGCCATATGGAACCTTATCAAAAGTCTTGCTAAAGTCCATATACATTACATCAAACACACTACCCTCATCTACCCTCCTTGTTACCTCCTCAAAAAGTTAAATCAAGTTTGTTAGACAGGACCTTCCTTTAACAAATCCGTGCTGACTATCCTTGATTAATCCGTGTCTTTCTAGATGAGATATAGGAGGGGGCCAAGGATAGATCCTTGTAGGCCTCCAGAGGTAACGAAGCAGGACTGGGAAGAGAAGCCATAGCAGGAGATTCTCTGGCTATGACTGGATAGATAGGAATGGAACCAGGCGCGTGCAGTCCCACCCAGCTGCACAATGGAGAAGAGGTGTTGGAAGAGGATGGAGTGGTCAGCCGTGTCTAAGGGTGCAGACAGATCGAGAAGGACGAGGGCGGATAGTGCACCACAATCACAGTCACATAGGGATTAATTAAGAGGGGGAAAATAGAGTATGACAGTAAGCTTGCAGGGGACATAAAAACTGACTGTAAAAGCTTCTATAGATATGTGAAGAGAAAAAGATTGGTGAAGTCAAGCGTAGATCCCTTGCAGTCAGACTCAGGGGAATTTATAATGGGGAACAAAGAAATGGCAAACCAATTAAATACATACTTTGGTTCTGTCTTCATAAAGGAGGACACAAATAACCTCCCAGAGATGTCGGGGAACATAGGGCCTAATGAGAGGGAGGAACTGAAAGAAATCAGTATTTGTAGCGAAATGGTGTTAGGGAAATTGACGGGATTGAAGGCCGATAAATCCCCAGGGCCTGATAATCTACATCCTAGGGTACTTAAGGAAGTGCCCATAGAAATAGTAGATGCATTGCTGGTCATCTTCCAAAATTCTATAGACTCTGGAACAGTTCCCATGGATTGGAGGGTAGCTAATGTAACCCCACTATTCAAAAAAGGTGGTAGAGAGAAAACGGGGAATTACATCGGTACTGGGGAAAATGCTAGAGTCCATTATAAAAGATGTAATAGCAGAGCACATGGAAAACAGTGACAGGATCAGACAAAGTCAACATGGATTTACAAAAGGTAAATTGTGCTTGACTAATGTACTGGAATTTTTTGAGGATGTAACTGGTAAAATAGATAAGGGAGAACCAGTGGATGTGGTGTATTTGGACTTTCAGAAGGCTTTCGATAAGGTCCCGCATAAGAGATTAGCGTGTAAAGTTAAGGCACATGGGATTGGGGGCAAGGTATTGACTTGGATAGAGAACTGGTTGGCGGACAGAAAGCAAAGAGTTGGAATAAACGTGTCTTTTTCCGAGTGGCAGGCAGTGACTAGTGGGGCACCGCAGGGATCCGTCCTAAGACCCCAGCTATTCACAATATATATTAATGATCTAGATGAGGGAACTAGATGTAATGGCCCAGAAATTCAGGTCGGGGGCTTCCCGCGGGTGCAAGCCCCCGACCTGCACTTACCTTGCGCGCCAGCCATTGAGCTGTGGGACCCCGTGGAATTCCGATCCGGGGCCTGGCCCAGCTGCCGGTGCGCTGTGCTTGCGTGTCCCAGGGGCACAGTTAATTTGATGCGTCCCCTGGGATCACGTGAGCCATGGGCAGCCAATTGGAGCAGGGAAAAGCCCATTCATAAGTCTTGACAGGAAGACCTGTCAAGACTTATAAATACTACGGCCCCAAAATAGCAGTAAACCTTCAAATAATTTTTTTTTTAAATCACACTTTTTAAATAAACTATAAATTACATTAAATAACTATTTTAAACAATAATTTAAATTTTTGAAAAAAATAATGTTATATTCTAACGGGGCTAAAAATAAACTTACCTTGCTTTAAAGTATTTAAAAATAATAAACCTGTGGAAAAAATGTTTTAATTTTAATTAATTGGCCACTTACCTTGTGAAAAGCAGGCCTTATGCCTGCTTTTTAAATTTCTAAATTCTAAAGACTTACCCTCCCGGAGAAACCTGTAAAAAAAAACGTAAGTTCAAAGCGCACGCGCAGACTCCGCTGCACGCGCGTTCGACCTCTGAACCCCTGCTTTCAGAGGAACGGAAGTGCCGGTTTCCCGCGCATGCGCAGTGCATGCAGGAAACCGGCCCTTCCATCGGGCCCGCGCGTGAGTACCCAGCGCGTACTCCCCCGTGGAGACCCGAATTTCTGGGCCAATATCTCCAAGTTTGCAGACGACACAAAGCTGGGTGGGCGTGTGTGCTGTGAGGAGGATGCAGAGAAACTCCAGTATGATTTGGACAGGTTGGGTGATTGGGCAGATGCAGTATAATGTGGATAAATGCGAGGTTATCCACTTTGGTGGCAAAAACAGGAAGGCAGATTATTATCTGAACGGCAATAGATTGGGAGAAGGGGAAGTGCAATGAGACCTGGGTGTCCTTGTGCACCAGTCGCTGAAGGTAAGCATGCAGGTGCAGCAGGCGGTTAAGAAGGCAAATGGTATGTTGGCCTTCGTAGCAAGAGGGTTCGAGTACAGGAACAAGGATGTCTTGCTGCAGTTGTACAGGGCCTTGGTGAGATCACATCTTGAGTATTGTGTGCAGTTTTGCTCGCCTTATCTGAGGAAGGATGTTCTTGCCATGGAGGGAGTGCAGCGAAGATTCACCAGACTGTTACCTGGGATGGCAGGAATGACGTATGAGGAAAGAGTGGGTCGATTGGGCTTATACTCGCTGGAGTTTAGAAGAATGAGAGGGGATCGCATTGAAACTTATAACATTCTAACAGGACTAGACAGACTAGATGCAGGAAGGATGTTCCCGATGGCCGGGGAGTCCAGAACCAGGGGTCACAGTCTAAGGATAAGGGGTAAGCCATTTAGGACAGAGATGAGGAGGAATTTCTTCACCCAGAGAGAGGTGAACCTGTGGAATTCTCTACCACAAAAGGCAGTTGAGGCCAATTCATTAAATATATTCAAGAAGGAATTGGATATATTTCTTAAGGCTAAAGGGATCAAGGGATATGGGGAGAAGGCAGGGACAGGGTACTGAATTTGGATGATCAGCCATGATCTCATTGAATGGCGGAGCAGGCTCGAGGGGCCGAATGGCCTACTCCTGCTCCTATCTTCTATGTTTCTATGTAATTTGTGACTTTATTAGGGCTGTTTCAGTGCTGTGGCAGGGCGGAAACCTCATTGGAGAGGTACAAACATGGAGTTGCGGGAAAGATGGGCATGGATTTGGGAGGCGACAACTTGTTTACAGACAGTGGAGGGGTCGATAGAGAGGTGGTGGTGAAGTAGAGCTGTGTGTCATCACCGTACATGTGGAAACTGACGCTGTGGTTTTCGCATGATGTCACTGAGGGGCAGCATTTAGATGAGAAATCAGAGCTTGTCTGTTTTTAAGTATATCCCACATTTCTCCGGGTGTCCTGTTTTTAAGTGTATCCCACATTTCTCCATGTGTCCTGTTTTTAAGTATATCCCACATTTTTACAGGTTTTTTTTATTCGTTCATGGGATGTGGGCGTCGCTGGCAAAACCAGCATTTATTGCCCATCCCTAATTGCCCTTGAGAAGGTGGTGGTGAGCTACCTTCTTGAACCGTTGCAGTCCGTGTGGTGAAGGTGCTCCCACAGTGCTGTTAGGAAAGGAGTTGCAGTATTTTGACCCGGCGACGATGAAGGATCGGTGAAATACTTCCAAGTCAGGATGGTGTGTGACTTGGAGGGGAACTTGGAGGTGGTGGTGTTCCCATGCGCCTGCTGCCCTTGTCCTTCTAGATGGTAGAGGTCGTGGGTTTGGGAGGTGCTGCCAAAGAAGCCTTGGCGAGTTGCTGCAGTGCATCTTGTAGATGGTCCACACTGCAGCCACAGTACGCCAGTGGTGGAGGGAGTGAATGTTTAAGGTGGTGGATGGGGTGCCAATCAAGCGGGCTGCTTTGTCCTGGATGGTGTCGAGCTTCTTGAGTGTTGTTGGAGCTGCACTCATCAGGAGTCCTGTTTTTAAGTATATTTGACGCTTGTTAATCTGTTAATGGGTAAAATGACAGACAATCAGTGGGAGGTGTTCAAAAAAGAATTTAATCTGATACAAAACCAGTTTATACCCCTGAGGGGCAAGCGTTCTACTTGCCCAAAAAAAGTAATGGATGACTAAAGAGGTAAGGGACAACATAAAACTAAAAGGAAAAGCGTACAAAAATGCAAAAACTAGTACAGATCCTGACAGCTGGGAGAGATGCAAAGAACAGCAAAAGGTGACAGTGTAGGAATTAACGAATTCCAACGAATAACTGAGATCGACACGGGAGAGCAACTAAACAGGTCTTTACTCAAAGGAGATGCCACAGGGACTACCTGGGCAGCCCCGTGGTTTGCGACGTGACGTCATCGCGTTTACCCACGTTTTCCCGCGCTCTTAAAGGGGCCACGCCCCGTACATGCAAACTCTATATACAAAACACAGTAATGCCTAACACAATGGTACAGGTTTAGGCTGGTGTTAGAACATCGTTAAAGAGAATTATATACAGTTATCCAGAGTCATTCAGTGGTTCTGCCACATGCGCCCCCCCAGAATTCGCTTTAACGGACAAAGTCAAACGGTGAGGGGGTCTGACGAGCCTGTCAGAACGACTCCTGTACTCTCGAGGCGGAGGCTGCTGGTCGGCTGGCGGTCTGGCGGGCGGTCGCACTTGATCTGCCGTAACGACGATGGGTGGCCGACCCCGTCTCGGGGGTTGTGCTGTCTCGACGGGGCGGTCGAGGTCTAAATGTGCTGGCTTTAAGCGGTCGACCGAAATGTGGTCCGGTTTACCACCGACATCTACCGTGAAGGTTTTGTCCCCTGCTTCCAACACGCGGAAGGGACCAGTATATGGGGCCTTGAGCGGATCCCTATGTGCATCATGGCGAATAAAAATGTATTCAGCCTTGTGAAGCTCCGTGGGAACGTGTGACCTCTGCAGCCCGTGGTGCGAAGTGGGCACTGGTGCGAAACATCTGGCCGCCTCTTGGTGACTAGCAAGCTGGGCAGACGCGGACCATGGCTTTGTCGATGTTGGTAGGAAGTCCCCTGGGACTCGCAGCGGCTGACCATAGACAAGCTCCGCTGATGAAGAGTGAAGGTCTTTGGGGGCCGTGCGAAGGCCCAACAGGACCCACGGTAGCTTGTCTGCCCATCCAGCGTCCTGGAGGCTGGCCCTCAGGGCGGCTTTCATTGAACAGTGGAAGCGTTCACAGAGGCCATTCACCTGTGGGTGGTAGGCTGTGGTGCGGTGTAATTTGACACAGAGTCCTTGGGCCACTGCATTCCAGAGTTCGGAGGAGAACTGCGGTCCCCTGTCCGACGAAATATCTGCGGGCACTCCGAAGCGGGCGATCCAGGAGGAAATGAACGCCTTGGCCACACCCGCCGAAGTAGTGGATGACGGGGACCGCCTCTGGCCATCTGGTGGTGCGGTCAATCATGGTCAGGATGTGTGAAAAACCATGGGAGGGTGGGAGTGGTCCTAACAGGTCCACGTTGACGTGGTCAAAACGTCGCTCCGGAACTGTGAAGGCGGCCAACGGAGCTTTGATGTGGCGCTGTACCTTAGCCTTTTGGCAGACCACGCAGGTGTTGGCCCAGTTGCGGACATCTTTGTGCATGCCATGCCATACGAATTTCGCTGACATCAGTTTCTGAGAGGCCTTCATTCCAGGGTGTGACAACCCATGTATGGCGTCGAACACTTTGCGGCGCCAGACGACCGGCACGACAGGGCGAGGATCCTGTACGGAGACGTCACACAACAGCGTGGTACCTGCCGAATGGAACTTGACGTCGGCCAACTGGAGGCCAGTGATGGCCATTCTGTAAGCCTGGACTTCCGGGTCTGAGGCTTGGTCCACTGCCATGAGGGCGTAGTTGATGCCCAAATGAACCGTATTGACGATCGCGCGGGAGAGGCAGTCTGCCACCAGGTTGTCCTTACCGGCCACGTGCTGTATATCCGTGGTGAATTCGGATATGTAGGTCAGTTGACGCTGCTGTCGGGCTGACCACGGTTCAGCGGTCTTGGACATGGCAAAGGTCAGCGGCTGGTCCACAAAGGCGGTGAAAGGACGTCCTTCCAGAAGGAACCGAAAATGGCGGATGGCCAGAAAAAGGGCAACTCCCGGTTGAACGTGCTGTATGCTCTCTTGTTCTGCCGTAGTTGATGGCTGAAGAATGCCAACGGCTGCCACGTCCCGTTCACCCACTGCTGTTGCACGGCACCGACCGCGTAGTCCGACGCGTCGGTGGTGAGGGCGATGGTGGCTCCTGGCAGCGGGTGCGCCAGCATGGTGGCATTGGCTAAGGCGCTTTTGGTGTCGGCGAACGCTCGGGCCATGTCATCCGTCCAGTCTACCGGGTTCTTGCCAGTCTTGCCCTTGAGGGCCTCGTACAGGGGCTGCATGAGTAGTGCTGCCTTAGGCACGAAACGGTGGTAAAAGTTTACCATGCCTAGGAATTCCTGCAGGGCCTTTATGTTCTGCGGGCGTGGAAAAGATATCACCGCCTCTACCTTCGAAGGTAAAGGAACCGCTCCCTCTGAGGTGATGCGATGCCCCAGGAAATCAATGTGGTGCAGGCCAAACTGACACTTGGCCAGGTTGATAATCAGGCCGTGTTGGCTGAGGCGTCGAAAAAGGGTGCGTAGGTGACAAGTATGTTCCTTCTTGGTAGGACTGGCAATTAGAATATCGTCCAGGTAGACGAAGAGTAACTTGAGGTCCTGCAGCACGGAGTCCATCAGGCGTTGGAAAGCCTGGGCTGCGTTCTTTAACCCAAACGGCATCTGTAAAAACTCGAAGAGGCCGAATGCGGTGATGACCGCGGTCTTCTGGACATCTTGTGGATGAACTGGGACCTGGTGGTAACCCCGGACGAGGTCGACTTTTGAGTCTTTGAGACTTTTGACAAATGGGCAGAGATATCCTGGATATGGGGGATCGGGTACCGATCAGGAGTGGTGGCGTCGTTTAGCCGTCGATAGTCGCCGCAGGGCCGCCATCCGCCGCCAGGCTTCGGGACGATATGGAGGGGCGAAGACCAGGGACTATTCGACCGGCAAATAATCCCTAACCGTTCCATGGTTGCGAACTCCGCCTTTGCGACCGTCAGCTTGCCAGGTTCCAGGCGCCGGGCCCGCACGTAGACCGGGGGGCCGGTGGTGGTGATGTGGTGTTCCACACCATGTTTCGTGGCTGTGGAGGAGAACGTGGGTCTTGTCAGGTCGGGGAATTCGCTGAGCAGGCGAGTGAACTCATCAGGAGTCGGGAACGCACAGGAGACGGTGCGTGACGTAGTGTTACTGCGGTAACACGGAAGAGAATTTAAAGTTGCTGCGTTGATCAGCCGCCGGTTCCTAACGTCGACCAGGAGGCTGTTGGCGCACAGGAAATCCGCGCTGAGGAGGGGATGGGAAACTCTGTCCGTAACAAACTCCCAGTGAAAACGTTGCCCCCGAGGCACAACTCCACTCGCCGTCTGCCGAAGGTCCGAATAGTTCCGCCATTGGCCGCTTCAAGGGCGGGGCTGTGATTCCCCGTCTGCACATCGAGGGCAGACGCGAGTAAAATGCTGCACTGCGCTTCAGTGTCGCACAGAAAACGACAACCGGAGAGAGTATCAGTGATGAACAGCAATTTTCCCGCGTTGCCGACCGCCATCACGGCCGCGGGGTGCCCATTAGACCCATTCCTCAGTGGTCGCAGTGTCAGTTGTTGGTTTCGTTGGGGAAAACTGCAGGGAGGGCGGCAACGCTTCGCCTTCGCGCTGAGCTGCGCATGGTAGAAACACAGCCCAGCAGGCTGACGAGCTGGGGCGGCGTCTGCGGGGGATGGGTGCCTCGTGGCGGCGCAGTACTGCCGAGTTACAGCAAAAATTTTGTCAGCCTCCACAGCGAGTGTTGCGCAGTCTTCTATTTCAGATCTGGCCAGGGCAGCTTGTACCTGTTCAGGCAGTTGGCTGAGGAAAATCTCGCGGAATAGGAAACATTCCCGTTCTGAGCCCAGGAGTGTGAGCATTTGGCTCATCAACTCTGAAGGCTTGGAGTCCCCGAGCCCGGGCATAGCGAGTAATCGACGGGCACACTCCGATTTTGTGAGCCCGAAAACCTGCAGTAACCGCGCTTTGAGGGTTTCATACTTGCGCTCCGTTGGGGGGTTTTCGAGGAGGCTGACGATCCGAGAGGCGGTAGAGCTGTCGAGTGCGGAGACCACGTAAAGATACTTGGTCTGATCCGCATCGATGTTCCTCAGGGCAAACTGAGCCTCGACCTGAATAAACCACGAGGGCGCTTGCTGCTCCCAGAACTGCGGTAACTTTAGTGAAACGGTGTTAGCTTCCATGCTGTGCTCTTCTTATGTGAAAACGTTCACAAAAACAGGGTCACCAATGTAGGAATTAACGAATTCCAACGAATAACTGAGATGGACACAGGAGAGCAATTAAACAGGTCTTTACTCAAAGGAGATGCCACAGGGACTGCCTGGGCAGCCCTGTGGTTTGCGATGTGACGTCATCACGTTTATCCGTGTTTTTCCGTGCTCTTAAAGGGGCCATGCCCCGTACATGCAAACTCTATATACAAAACACAGTAATGCCTAACACAATGGTACAGGTTTAGGCTGGTGTTAGAACATCGTTAAAGAGAATTATATACAGTTATCCAGAGTCATTCAGTGGTTCTGCCACAACAGAGCTACAAAAAGGGAATACGAAAAGAAACTTGCAAGGCAAATCAAAATCAACACAAAATTTTCTTACAATTCTATTAGGAAAAGAGGGTGGTCAGGAGCAGTGTGGACCCCTTGAAAATTGATAAGTGATAGTCAATGAAAATAAGGAAATGGCAGACATGTTAAATAATTACTTTACGTCAGTATTTACAGTAGAGGAAGAGGATAGCATGTTGAACATCTCAAGGAAACTAATATTGAATCAGGGATGGGAACTCACCAAATTAACATAAGCAAATTAACAGTAATGAAGAAAATAGTGGCACTAAAGAGTGACAAATCCCCAGGACCAGATGGTTTCCATATCGGGGTTCAAGGAAGTAGGTGAGAACTTTGCAGATGCCTTAAGTATAATCTTCCAAAGTTCTCTCGATTCGGGAACCGTTCCTTTAGATTGGAAAATTGTGCATGTCACGCCATTATTTAAGAAAAGTGAGAGAGGGAAACCAAGGAATTATAGACCAGTTAGTCCAACTTCTGTTGTCGGGAAATTACTAGAGTCTATAATTAAGGATAGAGTAACTGAACACCTCAAAAAATTTTCACAGAAATCACAGAAACCCCACAGTGCAGATAGAGGCCATTTCGGCCCATCAAGCCTGCACCGACACATATCCCACCCGATCCCCGTAACCCCTACACCAACACATATCCCACCCTATCCCCGTATTTAATCCCCCTAACACTAAGGGTCAATTTATCATAGCCAATCAACCTAACCCGCACATCTTTGGACTGTGGGAGGAAACCGGAGCACCCGGAGGAAACCCACGCAAACACGGGGAGAATGTGCAAACTCCACACAGTCACCCGAGGCCGGATTCGAACCTGGGTCCCTGGCGCTGTGAGGCAACAGTGCTAACCACTATGCCACCATGCTGATCAGAGAGAGCCAGCATGGATTTGTGAAAGGGTAGGTCATGCCCGACAAACCTGATTGAATTTTTTGAAGAGGTGACTAAAATAGTGGACAGGGGAATATCTATGGATGTTATTTATATTGAATATAGAAATTTACAGCACAGAAGGAGGCCATTCGGCCCATCGTGTCCGTGCCGGCCGACAAAGAGCTCTCCAGCCTAATCCCACTGCAGGTTACGGCACTTCAAGTGCATATCCAAGCACTCTTTGAATGTGATGAGGGTCTCTGCCTCTACCACCCTTTCAGGCAGTGAGTTCCAGACCCCCACCATCCTCTGGGTGAAAAATGTTCTCCTCAAGTCCCCTCTAAACTTCCGATCAATTACTTTAAATCTATATCCCCTGGTTATTGACCTCTCTGGTAAGGGAAATAGGACCTTCCTATCCACTCTATCTAAGCCCCTCACAATTTTAAATTAGGTCTCCCCTCAGCCTCCTCTGTTCCAGAGAAAACAACCCCAGCCTATCCAATCTTTCCTCGTAGCTAAAATTCCCCAGCCCAGGCAACATCCTCGTAAATCTCCTCTGTACCCTCTCCAGTGCAATCACATCTTTCCTGTAATGTGGAGACCAGAACTGCACGCAGTATTCTAGCTGTGGCCTAACTAGTGTTTTATACAGTTCAAGCATAACCTCCTAGCTATTATATTCTATGCCTCGGCTAATAAATGAAAGTATCCCATCTGCCTTCTTAACCACCTTATCTACCTTCAGGTATCTGTAGACATGCACTCCAAGGTCCCTCTGTTCCTCTATACTACTCAAGTATTCCCTTGCCTTGTTAGCCCTCCCCAAATGCATTACCTCACACCTTCTCCGGATTGAATTCCATTTGCCACTTTTCTGCCCACCTGACCAGTCCATTGATATCTTCCTGCAGTCTACAGCTTTCTTTCTCACTATCAACCACATGGCCAATTTTTGTTTCATCTGCAAACCTCTTAATCGTGCCCCCTTCATTGAAGTCTAAATCATTGATATATAGCACAAAAAGCAATGGACCTAGTACTGAGCCCTGTGGAATCCCACTGAAAACAGCCTTCCAGTCACAAACACACCTGTTGACCATTACCCCTTTGCTCCTGCCACTGAGCCAATTTTGGATCCAACTTGCCACTTTCCCTTGGACCTCATGGGCTTTTACTTTTCTGATCTGTCTGCCATGTGGGACCTTGTCAAAAGCCTTTCTAAAATCCATGTAGACTACATCAAATGCACTACCTTCATTGACCCTCGTTACCTCCTCAAAAAATTCACTCAGGTTAGTCATACACGACCTTAACCGATCCATGCTGACTGTCCTTGATTAATCTGTGCCTTTCTAAATGACAATTAACAATGACCCTCAGAATTTTTTCCAATAATTTGCCCACCACCGAGGTTAGGCTGACTGGCTTATAATTACTCGGTCTATCCCTTTCTCCCTTTTTAAACAACAGTGCAACGTTAGCAGTCCTCCAGTCCTCTGGCACCATGCCTGTAGCCAGAAAGGATTGGAAAATGATGGTTAGAGTCTCCGCTATTTCCTCCCTTGCTTCTCTTAACAGCCTGGGATACATTTCATCCAGGCCTGGGGACTTATCTTCTTTCAAAGACGCTAAACCCCTTAATATTTCCTCTCTCACTATGTTTATCCCATCTAATATTTCACGCTCTTCCTCCTTAACTACAATGTCTGCATCGTCCCTCTCTTTTGTGAAGACAGACACAAAGTATTCATAAAGAACCATACCCATATCTTCCGCCTCCACACACAGGTTACCTTTATGGTCTCTAATAGGCCCTACTCTTACTTTAGTTATCCTCTTGCTCTTTATGTACTTATTATGTTCATAAATAAATAGACGTTTTCATTATGAACAGCTAGCTTGAGCTAGTCATTTATTCAGCCATGTGGACTAGTGTACAGGCATCCATCTTGACTACTGCCTTGTGGGTAGCCCACTACTAAACATACAGCTCCACCTAGTGTACCATTCTAGAATGACATGTTACTGATCATTACATCCCCCTTCCTTAGAGGTTAAACAAAATCAATATCAATCAATCATAATGACATAAACATCTTCACAATAGTCAACACATTTTCAAAGTTTTACTTTATGAACTCTTAAGCTTGTCATTCTTTTATTATAGTTTTCTTTGTACTCAAAGATTAAGTCTATCAGGCTTTTTTACTTCACGTGTGGATCTTCTCAGCACAGGTAAGTCTGATGTGTTTTCATGAGATTATTCTGGTGGTGAGTGACAAGATTCAGTTGCGGCATTGTCATCGATTTGCTCTTGGATAGTTTCTTCTGTTTTCAGGAGGGAACGGCGGTTCCTCCTGAGAATCTGTCCTTCCTCAGTTCTAACAGTGTATGACCTTGGTCCTACTTCCTCAAGAACTGTAGCTTTCCTGTTCCATGTATCTGGATCCTCAATCCTGACAACATCATCCCTTGTCAATGGTTTCAGAGTTTTGGATGACTTGTCATAGTATGATTTCTGTTTCAGCTTTAACAGTTGAAGTCTCTGTCTCAGTTCCTTACTCTGCTTTTCTTTTGCACAGCAGGGTAGCGTGGTGCGCAATTTGCAACCCATTAGGAGTTCAGCAGGTGAAGAACCACAGTCTAAAGGGGAGGCTCGGTAGCTCAGCAGGGCGAGATAAGGATCAGACTTGCTTTCTGTTGCTTTCTTCAGTAGCTGTTTGAGAACTTGAACACCTTTCTCTGCCTTACCATTTGACTGAGCATACAAAGGACTGGATGTGATGTGTTGAAAGTCATAATGTGCTGCAAACTGTTGCCACTCCTTACAGTTGAAGCACGGACCATTGTCGCTAACGGCAATCCTGGGAATTCCATGTCTGGCGAAGATGGATTTAGCATGCATTATGACACTGCTTGCTGATGTGCTTGAGAGCAGCGCCATCTCAGGATAGTTAGAATAGTAGTCAATCACTATTAGATAGTCTTTACCATTCAAATGAAAGAGGTCCATACCAACCTTTTGCCATGGTGCTGTTGGTAAGTCAGCTGCTATCATTGGTTCCTTTGCTTGTTTGTTTTGGTGTTTCTGACATGTCTCACATTTGCCTATCATGTTCTCAATGGGCCAGAAATTCGTGACCAAATGCGTGAGTACGGTCTGGGTACTCACGCATCTGGCCGTTGGAAATGCCGGCGTTCAGCATGCACAGCGCATGCGGGGAACGCCGGCATTTCCAGTCCTCGGAACGAAGGGGTTCATAGGCACAGCGCGTGCGACTGCACAGGCAGCGCTTGCGCAGTGAACTTCGTCGATTTCATTCATGGATTCAGTGAGGGTAAGTCCTTACAAGTTACACTTGAAAAAAGCATGTGTAAAGTTGTTCCAAGGCTGCGGAGGAAGATATATTTTATCGTGGAGCTTCTGAAAGGCAATATTTTTGTTTGGGAAAGGGAGGGAAGTTATTTTAAGAAATTTTAAGTAAGTTTTAAAGTTTAAATTTTTTTTTTTAAACGTGTTTTCAGAACGGTAGGTAGAAGGAGCAATTGTGGCTGTGTGAATTGAATGTGAAAATGAGTGTTCTAAAATGAGTAATGTAACATTTCCAGCACTTTTAAGAAAGAAACTTTTCATCAGTAATAAGTAATTATGTATGTATGTCCGCATATATTCCTTTACGTATATGTATGTATGTTTTATATTCCTTTACTTATGTGTATGAATGTATGTTTTTAATTATGATTTTCCAATAAGTTACTTTCTCTGAAAGTCATAATTAAATAATACATTCATACACATAAGTAAAGGAATATATACATAACACGCAAAGGAATATATACAGACATACATACTTTCAGAAGCTCCACGATAAGAAATATTTTCCTCCGCAGCCTCTGGAGCAACTGTACCCATGCTTTTTTCATGTGTAAGTTGTAAGGACTTGACCTCACTGAAAGCATGAATGAAAGCGGCGAATTTTACTGCGCACGCGTTCTGCCTCTGAACCCCTTCGTTCAGAGGACAGGAAATGCCGGTTTTCCCCGCATGCGCTATGCATGCTGAAAACCGGCATTTCCTCCGGCCAGACGCGTAAGTACCCCGACCGTACTCGCGCATTTGGAAGGGAATTACTGGGCCAACATTTTACATGTCAATAAAATGAAAAATTTAACAATTGCACGATTTGCCCCCTCGCATCTGCGACTGAGGGTCCAAGGAGGTGCATTGCGCAAGAGGTCATCGTCGTACGTATCCTCACACTGTTCCCTTTCGGGAACTGTATGAAGTGGTGGAAGGATTTATGGCCGTGATTAACGCTCATTCCGTGACCGTAGCCATCTTTGAACCAGCCATTAGGGTGGTTAGTCCTATGGCGTGAGGGTTTTACGGGCTCCCACAACCCATCTGAGGGGGGGGGGCCACCCACACCCACAGACGCAAGTATCCCGCTGGATGTCCACCCAGAATTTATAGTTGGAGCTCCGACTCCACTTGCCGGGACTGTCTGGAGTGGGGTTCGAAACCCTACTCCTTCTGGCCCAGCGGCGGGGATGCTTACTGCTACGCAAAAGGCCCACTCCGCACAAAAGGTGACACCCATACGTTTCCTGCGCCTTTTCCCTCCCCGTGACTGGAGCCCTATGCTGCCACTTGAAAGACCAAGCTATCATCTGCCCTTTTTGCGGCGCCTTTGACTTCTCATTACCAATGATGAGCAGGCGCTGCGCCTCCACCTCCTTGAGGAGATTGCTGAGGTCATCATCAGTTCAATTGTGAGTTCTTTTAATGCCGTGAATTGTGCTCATTCCAGCCATTTCACGTTGCTAATCGGATTGGGCCTTTGGCATAGCGGTAGGATCCCCGCCGCTGGGCCAGATCAGGGTAGGGTTTCGAACCCCGCTCCAGACAGTCCCGGCAAGTGGAGTCGGAGCTCCGGCTCTAAATTCTGGGTTGACATCCAGTGGGATATTTGCGTCCGTGGGTGTGGGTGGCCCCCCCTCCTTGTATAGCTTGTGGGAGCCCATAAAACCCTCCCGCCATAGGACTAACCGCCCTAATGGCTGGTTCAAAGATGGTTACGGTCATGGAATGAGCGTTAATCATGGCCATAAATCCTTCCACCACTTCATACAGTTCCCCAAAGGGAACAGTGTGAAGACACGTATGACGACGACATTGCTAAATAAATAAATGGAATTAAAAAAATTCTTTTAGGGCTTTTAAAAGTCTTTAAATTGCTTTAATTCTGTTTAAAACTACTTCAGATTCTTCAAAATAATGTAAACGTTTTTAAAAGTTTATAAAAGTTACCAAAAGCTTCAAAAAACGTCCAAAAACCTATTTAAACTGCTGCTTTGCATGTAAAAATGCTTAGCAGCTTGGCAGAAACATTGGGGGCGTGTCCTGTTAAACTGAGACCTCAAGGGGCGTGTCTCAGTTGCACAGCGCACTACAGGCTTCGCGCTGGCTGCACTCCTGGGCGACGTGACGTCAGACGCTGCCCGGGAGTCAACATTTTAAAACAGCAATTCCAGGCGTCCCTGAAGCTCAACGGCCGGCGCGTCGGGTAAGTGCAGATCGGGGGCTTGCACGCACGGCAAGCCCCCGACTCGAATTTCTGGGCCATTGTCCTTACTTATGCCAGGCCAATAAACAGTGTCTCTTGCTCTCCTTTTGCATTTTTCAATTCCGAGGTGTCTCTCATGAATCCTTTCGAGCATGTCTCGACGTAGAGCCTGTGGAATGACTATTCTGTTCTGTTTTAGTAATAGTCCACTTGCGACACTCAACTCTGACCTGATGTGATAGTACTTTGGACAGGAACCTTTTGGCCAACCATGATGAATGTTCTCTATTACTGTTTGTAACACTGTATCTTTTACTGTTTCTTCTGCTATTTGCTTTGATTTTGTGTCTGACACAGGCAGCGCAGCAGTGACCATACTCACATGAACATCCACGTCTTCCTCAGTAGAGCTCACATGACTCATTGTGGGTGCTCGGGATAGTGCATCTGCTAACACTATGTGTTTGCCTGGTGTATAGATCAGTTCAAAGTCATATCTTTGCAGCTTCACCATGAGTCGTTGAATCCTTGGAGACATCTCATTCAGGTTTTTTTTTATGATGGCAACCAGTGGGCAGTGGTCTGTCTCAACTGTGAAGGTGGGAAGTCCATATATGTAGCCATGGAACTTTTCTAGTCCAACTACCAAGCCTAGACATTCCTTTTCAATCTGGGCGTATCGACACTCAGAATCAGTCATAGACCTGGAGGCATAGGCAACAGGCTTCCAATCTTCACCCTCTGCTTGTAGCAAGACCGCGCCTAGGCCACCTTTTGATGCATCCGTTGACACTTTGATTCTCTTTGTTGGGTCAAAGAAGGTGAGTACAGGTGTGGTTGTCAGCACTGTTTTGAGGTTCATCCACTCTTGTTCATGTCTTTCTGTCCATGCGAACTCATTTGTTTTATGTAGCAGGTCTCGCAGACAGGCTGTCTTGGCTGACAAGTTAGGAATGAACTTTCCAATGAAGTTTATCATCCCCATGATGCGTAGCACTCCTTTTTTGTCAGTGGGTCGGGGCATGTTCTCATTGAATGGCGGAGCAGGCTCGAAGGGCCGAATGGCCTACTCCTGTTCCTATCTCTATGTTGAGTATGGCGTTTACTTTTTCCATATCTGGCTCTATTCCTTTACCAGATAGATTATCTCCTAGGAAAGTGACTTCCTGGACGCCAAACTGACACTTGGCTTTGTTGAGCTTCAGTCCATTCCGGCGTGTGCTCTGTAGCACTTTAGTCAGTCTCTCATTGTGTTCTTTCAGTGTGGAACCCCAGATGATGATGTCATCAACATAGACCCGAACTCCTTCCAGACCTTCAATTATGTGTTCCATCACTCTATGAAAGATTTCAGATGCAGATATTATCCCGAAAGGCATTCTGAGGAAACAATACCTGCCAAATGGTGTGTTGAAGGTACAGTATTTGGTGCTCTCTTCATCCAGTTTTAGTTGCCAAAATCCTTGTGAGGCATCGAGCTTTGTGAAGTATCTGGCACCTGACATTTCACTGATTTCTTCTCGCTTGGGAATCTGATCGTGTTCACGTTTTATGTTTGCATTTAAGTCCTTTGGACCCATGCATATTCTTAGATCATTGTTCTTTTTCTTTACACATACCATGGAGTTAACCCAGTCTGTTGGCTCTTCGACTTTCCTGATGACTCCTAGCGTGGTCATTCTGTCCAGTTCTTTCTTGAGCCGGTCACGCAGGGGTGCTGGAACTCTCCGTGGAGCATGT
>NC_141005.1:82197566-82360972 GCF_052327205.1 Somniosus microcephalus | reverse complement strand
CGCCCCCCTTGCGCGTGCGGCCCCCCGCCCCCTTGCGCGTGCGGCCCCCCGCCCCCCTTGCGCGTGCGGCCCCCCCGCCCCCCTTGCCCGTGCGGCCCCCCGCCCCCCTTGCCCGTGCGGCCCCCCCGCCCCCTTGCCCGTGCGGCCCCCCCGCCCCCTTGCCCGTGCGGCCCCCCCGCCCCCTTGCCCGTGCGGCCCCCCGCCCCCTTGCCCGTGCGGCCCCCCGCCCCCTTGCCCGTGCGGCCCCCCGCCCCCTTGCCCGTGCGGCCCCCCGCCCCCTTGCCCGTGCGGCCCCCCGCCCCCTTGCCCGTGCGGCCCCCCGCCCCCTTGCGCGTGCGGCCCCCCGCCCCCTTGCGCGTGCGGCCCCCCGCCCCCTTGCGCGTGCGGCCCCCCGCCCCCTTGCGCGTGCGGCCCCCCGCCCCCTTGCGCGTGCGGCCCCCCGCCCCCTTGCGCGTGCGGCCCCCTTGCGCGTGCGGCCCCCTTGCGCGTGCCGCCCCCCTTGCGCGTGCCGCCCCCCTGCGCGTGCCGTCCCCCCGCCCCCCTTGCGCGTGTGGCCCCCCCCCCCCCCGGATGCTGGGTGGGGTGGGGACAGGACTTCCCCCCCCCCCAATGCTCTAACGGATTGTTGTGTTTGTGTTGCAGCCGCCCAGCTCCATCCCGCGCCCCTCCCCCTGCTCGCCCTCCACCGACTGCAGTCGCTCCTGTCCCGCCCCAGCCCCAGCAGCCCGGCCTGATGGCACAGATGGCCACCACGGCAGCGGGAGTGGCGGTGGGCTCGGCGATGGGCCACATGATGGGGAGCGCGCTGACCGGAGCCTTCAGCGGAGGAAGCAGCTCCGAGCCAGCCAAGGCAGATGTCACCTACCAGGTAAGGGGGCGAGTCAGAGAGAGTAAGTACAGCACCGTATTGTCATTGGAAATCAGAAAATGGCAGACTTACTACATGCTTAATTTTGTATCAGTCTTCACCGAAGAGGATAAAGTACCAGAGAAATGAGGAAAGCTCAGAATAAATCATGTACTAGATTTAATAAAAGAAAAAATGGTAATGGAGGAAATAATGAGACTAAAGATAGACAAGTCCCAAGGATTCCACCCCAGGGAATTAATTTTTTTTTAAAAAGTAGGTGAGGAAATTGCAGATGCTTTAGTCATTAGATCTTCCAAAGCGCGCTCAACTCGGGAATTGTCCCCTTGGATTAGAACGTTTCCAGTGTCACTCCATTATTTAAGAAGGGTGGGAAGAGAGAAACCAGGAAATGATGGGCCTATTAGTCTAATGTCTGTTGTAGGGAAGTTACTAGAATGTTATTTGCAACAGTGACTGAGCATTTGGACAAATATGAGCTGACCAGAGAGAGCCAGCATGGATTTGTAAAGGGTAAGTCATGTCTAACTAACCTAGTTGAACTTTTTGAGGAGTTCACTAACATGGTAGATAACGGAGTGTCTATGGATGTTATTCATATGGACTTCAAGAAGGCATTCAATAAGGTTCCACACAAGAGACTGTTAACAATAATGGAAGTGCATGGAATTGAAGGCAACCTGTTGGTAGGAAATTAGTTGGAAGGTAGGAGACAGACTAGGGATAAGGGAAGGGGTGTGTCCAATTGTCAGGATGTGACCAGTGGTGTTCCCCAGGGATTTGTACTGGGGCCTCTGCTTTTCAGTATTTATTAAAGTTACATTGATAGATTGTGAGTGGGCAAAATTGTGGCAGATGGAGTTCAATGTGGGGAAGTGTGAGGTCATCCACTTTGGATCTAATAAAGATCGATCAGACTATTTTCCATATGGTGAGAAGCTAGGAACTGTGGAGGAGCAGAGATTTAGGGGTCCAGGTACAAAAAATAATTAAAAAGGCTAATGGAATGTTGGCCTTTATCTCGGGCTGGAATACAGCGGGGCGGAAGTTACGATGATTATATAAAGCTCTGGTTAGACCCCCTTTAGAGTAGTGTTCAGTTCTGGGCCCCGCATCTCAGGAAGGATATATTGGCCTTGGGAGGGGGGGCAGTGCAGATTCACCAGAATGATACCGGGGCTAAAAAGGTTAAATTATCAGGACTTAGACTAGGTTTGTATTCCCTTGAGTATAGAAGATTAAGAGGTGATCTAATTGAGATGTTTAAGTTGATAGGGTAGATAGAGGTGGGGGAGTTCAGAACAGGGGGAAATAATCTTAAAATTAGAGCTAGGCCGTTCAGGGTGATGTCAGGAAGCACTTCTTCACACAAAGGCTAGTGGAAATCACCAACTGTCTCCCCCAAATAGCTGTTGATGCTGGGTGACAATAGAACATTTCAAAACTGAGATTGATAGAATTTTGTTGGGCAAGGATATTAAGGGTTATGGAACCAAGGTGGGTAGATGGAGTTAAGATACAGATCAGCCATGATCTAATTGAATAAAGGAACAGGCTCGAGGGGCTGAATGGCCTCCTACTGTTCCTGTGTTCCTTCCTAGGACATCCCAAAGCACTTTATAGCCAATAAAGTACTTTTGAAGTGTAGTCACTGTTGTAAAGTAGTAAACACAGCAAGGACCCACAAACAGCAATATGATAATCTGTTAGTGATGTTGGGTGAGGGATAAATATTGGCCAGGACATTGGGAGAACGCCCTTGCTCTTCAATAGTGCCGTGGCATCTTTTACATCTACCTGAAAGGGCAGGCGGGGTCTCAGTTTAATGTCTCATCTGAAAGACGGCACCTCAGACAGTGCAGCATTCCCTCAGTACTGCACTGGAGTGTCAGCCTAGATTATGTGCTCGAGTCTCTGGAGTTGGACTTGGACCCACAACATTCTGAGCAGAACCAAGGAGAAAAGAGCCCAGTCAAATCCTTTGTGTAACTGGGCCAACTGGTGGCAGATACAGTTTGTGTAAAATAATTCCTATTGGAGCCAGGGAGCTGCTGTACAGTTATACAGCCTTCTGTTCAGCCACAACATTTAGGGATGTGAAGGGGTGATTCTTTGAGCACAGGTGGCTCAGGAACCTGTTTCTGCCCGGGTATCTGGATCTGTTCCATCTCCGTGCTGAGTGTTTGTTCCTAGCGGGGCCTCGCTGACCAGCAGCTGCTACTGCATTTCAATATTCTATTTCAGTCTGCTGGTATCATGCTGGGCATCACGTTCACCTGCCTGGAGCGAGCCCAAGGGAAACTGTATGATGGATCTCCCCCTTTTGTTCTCCACGTCTTTACTGCAATGACTGTTCATGTGCCAGAATGTAAGCCGGACCTCTGCCACTGGCGTTGTAGAGGTGGTCGGGCCATTAACCGGAAGGTCTCAGCACTCAGCTCAGGGATAGAGGGCTATCTCAATCCCCTCTCATGGACACAAAGTAGCCAGCCATGTCACATACTTCCACCACTGGGAGCACGTGGAAGAAGCACAAGGTTAGGATGCAGAGCACATCCTGTCACTAAAGGGAAGCACTGGGGTGATGCTGACACTCCACACTGCAGTTTGTCGGTGCTCAGAGAGTGATTGTCATGGCGAATGGTGCATGTGGCTGCTCAATAGAAGGTGAAGGTTTATTCCTTGTGAAGATTTGAGTGGACTCTTAATGCCGTAGGTGGAGGCAATAATTTTGGAGAAGCCGGTCAGTCAGCTTCAGCCTCTGTCCTCGCTCCTAATCCAGTGTGCAGGGTGTAAGCGATGTCTCGGCCTTGTGTTGGAAAGCTGTAGTGCTGCTGCCGTTGTCTGGGGGGGAATGTGATGAAGTTTTCATGCTCGGGCAAGCAACAGATCAGTCACCTGCTTGATGCATCTGTGCACAGCCAATTGACGGATGTTACCAAAGTCCTTAGTGGCACAGCCTGGAATGAACCTCGCGCACAAAGGTGCAGGCTGAAGTGAACTGGGGCCCCCACTGATGGTGCTGTGCCCGTCCTGGAGTTTGGCTGAAAAGACCAGTTGAAAAAGACAAGTTGCTGCTGTCCCTGTTAAATTGGTTCATGTTTAAAGGGACACCCGAACAGCCTTGGACCCCCAATTTACACAGGTGAAATTTGCATTTGAATGTACTTCCAGGATAATGGTCATGGAAACTCCTTAAACATTTACTCCCTCCACCACCGGCGTACCATGGCTGCAGTGTGTGCCATCTACAAGATGCACTGCAGCAACTCGCCAAGGCTTCTTCGGCAGCACCTCCCAAACCCACGACCTCTTCCACCTAGAAGGACAAGGGCAGCAGGCGAATGGGAACACCACCACCTCCAAGTTCCCCTTCAAGTCTCTCACTATCCTGACTTGGAAGTATATCGCGATCCTTCATCGTCACTGGGTCAAAATCCTGGAACTCCCTCCCTAACGGCACTGTGGGAGCACCTTCACCACACGGACTGCAGCGGTTCAAGAAGGCGGCTCACCACCACCTTCTCGAGGGCAATTAGGGATGGGCAATAAATGCTGGCCTTGCCAGTGACCCCCACAGCCTGTGAATGAATAAATAACATTTTTTAAATCCCCTGTAGTACAGGTGCAGTGCTGCCTCCACACTATAAGGAGGATATTGAGGATTGAGAGAGGGTACATTGTAGATGTGCTTGGATGCTGCTTGGTATAAGGAAATACAAATATGGAGAAAGACTTGAAAATGTATTTTTTTGCCCCATTGGAACAAAGCAGATTACGAAGTGATATAATATAAAGTGTTTAAAATGATGAAAGGCTGGGACAGGGATAGATAGAAGCAGACTGCTTCCAGTGTTGAGGGGCCTAGAACAAGAGGCCATCGTTACACCATTAAATGTAAGAGAATTCATGGGATAGTGACAGCGTGGGTACAACATTAGCTGAGGGACAGAAAGCGGAGAGTAGTGGTGAGTGGTTGTTTTTCCAGACGGGAGGGAAGGATACAGTGGTATCCCTCGGGGGTCGATATTAGGACCACTGCTGTGTACAGGAACAGAGTGACCTGGGGGGGTACGTATACAAATCTCTGAAGGTGGCAGGACAAGTTGAGAAGTCTGTTAAAAAGGGGCACAGGTTTTATTAATAGAGACACAGAGTACCAAAGCAAGACAGTTATGCTAAACCTTTATAAATCACTGGTTAGGCCCCAGCTGGAGTATTGTGTTCAATTCTGGGCACTGCACTTTAGGAAGGACAGCAAGGCCTTGGAGAGGGTGCAAGAGCGGTGGAAGCAGATTCAATAATCTCTCTTTCAAAAGAGAATTGGATAAATACTTGAAGGGGAAAAATTGACAGGGCTACGGGGAAAGAGTGGGAAGTTTGACTAGTTGGATAGCTCTAACAAAGCCGGCACAGGTATAATGGGCCGAATGGCCTCCTGTACGGTATCATTCTATAATTAGAACAGAGCAAACAAAACCTGAGTTGTGAGGCTGTGGAATTCAATTCTAGGGTTAGTGGTCGAGGCAGAAACTGTCAGCATTCAAGATTAGGTTGGATAGGTGCATGAAGGAAAGGAGGGTGAAGTGATAGGAGAACATGGGATTGTGGGAGGCGAAGCTCCCATGGCCTCGGGGTGAACGGGCTGGTTTGTGTTGGAATCCCTATGCTGTACAGTGCGACAGTTGGTCTTTAATCATAGTTTCCCTTTTTCCTTGTAGGAGCCCCCAATGGCAGCCCCCCCGGCCCAGCCACGCGCCCAGCAGAACTGGCCCTGCCAGTTTGAAATGAGGCAGTTCCTGGAGTGTGCCCAGAACCAGCATGACCTGACACTCTGCGATGGTTTCAACGAGGTGTTGAAACAGTGCAAATCTCTACATGGTAAGTGGGATATGTTCAAAATTACCATTGGTTTTAATTTGTTTATGTGTGACTGATTAGCCCCTTGCCTGTGGCACAGTCTGTAAATGCACGACCTGGTGTACCAAACCCAAACACAACAGGCCATCCCAGCTCAGTACCTGGTCTGGGCTGCATTCGGTGGCCTAACTCACTACTCTACAATCGGACTCCACGCTCCTGGGCTACAGTGCGTGTACTAACCACGGTTACAGCTACTGACTGTTGTAAAGGACATGAAAATAGATTGGTCAAGTGTGATGTGCACGAGAGCGCGGGGGGGGAGGGGAGAGCGCGGGGGGGAGGGGAGAGCGCGCGGGGGGGGGGGGAGAGCGCGCGGGGGGGGGAGAGCGCGGGGGGGGGAGAGGGGAGAGCGCGCGGGGGGGGAGGGGAGAGCGCGGGGGGGGAGGGGAGAGCGCGGGGGGGGGAGGGGAGAGCGCGGGGGGGAGGGGAGAGCGCGGGGGGGAGGGAGGGGAGAGCGCGGGGGGGAGGGGAGAGCGCGGGGGGAGGGGAGAGCGCGGGGGGAGGGAGGGGAGAGCGCGGGGGGAGGGAGGGGAGAGCGCGGGGGAGGGAGGGGAGAGCGCGGGGGGAGGGGAGAGAGAGCGGGGGGGAGAGCGCGGGGGGTGAGGGGGGAGAGCGCGAGGGGGGGAGGGGAGGGAGCGCGGTGGGGGGAGGGGAGGGAGCACGGTGGGGGGGAGGGGAGAGAGCGCGGTGGGGGGAGGGGGAGGGGAGAGAGTGCGGGGGGATGGGAGGGGGAGGGGAGAGCGCGGGGGGGGGAGGGGAGAGAGCGGGGGGGGAGGGGAGAGAGCGCGGGAGGGGAGAGAGCGGGGGGGGGGGGGAGGGGAGAGCGCCCGGGGGGGGGAGGGGAGAGCGCGGGGGGGAGCGGAGCACGGGGGAGGCGGAGCGGGGGGGGGGGGGGGGGGGAGAGCCCGCGGGGGCGGAGGGGAAGGAGAGTGGGGGAGGGTGTGGATGAGAGAGAGAGATGGAACATTCAAATACAGCTGTACAGCCACAAATCTCAAACGCATGTACACACTCTGCGCGCACTCACATTTGGAAGTCTGCCCAGGTAGCTCTAGTTTTTCAAAGCTTCTTCCTGAGCCCTCTGTCCCCACTCTCTGCCGCTGGTGGTGTGTCGGTAATGGTGACACAGCCCAAATCAGCTCAAACTAACAGCCGTCCCCAGGGTGTGGGATTGCACCCCTTGTAATTCTTGTGATCTTTTTACCAGATGTATCCTGAAGTGGGAGCTGCTCGTTGGAGTCTGAGGATGTGAGGAGGAAAGACGGGAATGCAGTGACTCCAACCATGCCCCTTGTGATGGTTTTAGTGATGAGATAGCAGAGACCTCTGTAGTGTACAGTCACTAGATGTGAATAAAATCTCCTTGTGTGATTGGACTCTGCCTCTGTTTGTAAGCTGGGATGTGGATGGGATAAATATAATTCACAGCAGGGCCTCTGGTTGTTATGGTGACTTTTTAGCAGTTGCTCCTGGTCCTGGTTCGGGACTCGGTACCAGTTGCCTGTGGCTGCTGTAAATAATGACATTGTGTTTACTTCGATTGCATGGATCGACTGGAGAATCTGGGATTCTTCTCCTTAGAGCAGAGAAGGTTAAGAGGTGATTTGATAGAAGTGTCCAAAATCATGAACAGTTTTTATAGAGTAAATAAGGAGAAACTGTTTCCAGTGGCAGAAGGGTCATAGAATCATACAAATTTACAGCACAGAATGAGGCCATTCGGCCCATCGTGTCCGTGCCGGCCGACATCTCTCCACCCTAATCCCACTTCCCAGCTCTTGGTCCGTAGCCCTGTAGGTTTCGGCACTTCAGGTGCATAGCCAAGCACTTTTTAAATGTGATGAGGGTTTCTGCCTCCACCACCCTCTGGGTGAGAAAAGATCTCAACTCCCCTTTAATCCTTCTACCAATGACTTTAAATCAATGCCCCCTGGTTATTGACCTGGGAATCAAAGGACACCAATTTGAGGTAATTGGCAAAAAAAAGAGGTGACTTGAGGAAACTTTTTTGCATGGAGTTGTTGTGATCTGGAACTCACTGCCTGAAAGAGTGGTAGAGGCAGGAACCCTAACCACATTTACAAAGTACTTGGATGTGCACTTGGGATGCTGTAACCTGCAGGGCTACGGACCAAGAGCTGGGAGTGGGATTAGGCCGGATAGGTCTTTGTTGGTCGGCGTGGACACAATGGGCCGAAATGGCCTCCTTCCGTGCTGTAACTTCTATGATTCAATCGGTCCGTGCTGCTATTTATGCTCCACATGAGCCTCCTCCTGCCTTACTTCATCTCGACCTATCACCATATAGAATCAGAAAGTTACAGCACAGTAAATGTGGTTGGGGTTCCTGCCTCTACCACCCTTTCAGGCAGTGAGTTCCAGACCCCCACAACCCTCTGGGTGAAGACATTTCCCCTCTACACCTTCCACCAATTATTTTTAATCTGTGCCCCCTGGTTTCTGACCCCTCTGCTAAGGGAAATAGGTCCTTTCTATCCACTTTATCTAGGCCACTCATAATTTTATACACCGCCAATAAGATGGTATGTTGGCCTTCGTAGCAAGAGGGTTCGAGTACAGGAACAAGGATGTCTTGCTGCAGTTGTACAGGGCCTTGGTGAGACCACACCTGGAGTATTGTGTGCAGTTTTGGTCGCCTTACCTGAGGAAGGATGTTCTTGCTATGGAGGGAGTGCAGTGAAGATTCACCAGACTGATACCTGGAATGACGTATGAAGAGAGATTGGGTCGATATTCGGTAGAGTTTAGAAGAATGAGAGGGGATCTCATTGAAACTTATAAAATTCTAACAGGACTAAATAGACTAGATGCATGAAGGATGTTCCCGATGGCATCCAGAATCAGGGGTTACAGTCTAAGGATAAATAGGTAAGCCATTTAGGACAGAGATGAGGAATTTCTTCACCGAGAGTGGTGAACCTGTGGAATTCTCTACCACAGAAGGCAGTGGAGGCCAATTCATTAAATATATTCAAGAAGGATTTAGATATATTTCTTAAGGCTAAAGGGATCAAGGGAGAAGGCAGGGACAGGGTACTGAATTTGGATGATCAGCCATGATCTCATTGAATGGCATAGCAGGCTTGAGGGGCTGAATGGCCTACTCCTCCTATCTTCTATGTTTAAGATCTCCCCTTAGCCTCCCCTGTTCCAAGGAAAACAGACCCAGCCTGTCCAGTCTTTTCTCATAGCTAAGATTCTCTACTCCTCTATACCCTCCCTAGTGCAATCATATATTTCCTGTAATGTGGTGACCAGAACTGCACGCAGTACTCTAGCTGAAGCCGAACTAGTGTTTTATACAGTTGAAGCATAACCCCCTGCTCTTGTATTCTATGCCATGGCTAATAAAGGCAAGCATTCCGTATGCCTTCTTAACCACCTTTTCTACCTGGCCTGCTACCTTCAGGGATCTGTGGACATGCACTCCAAGGTCCCTTTGTTCTTCTACACTACTCCGTGTCCTACCATTTAATGTGTATTCCCTTTCCTTGTTAGCCCTCCCCAAATGCATTACCTCACACTTCTCCGGATTGAATTCCATTTGCCACTGTTCTACCCACCTGACCAATTTATTGATATCTTCCTGCAGTCTACAGCTTCCTTCTTCAGTATCAACCACACAGCCGATTTTAGTATCATCTGCAAACTTCTTAATCATACCCCCTACATTCAAGTCTAGATCATTGATATATACCACAAAAAGCAAGGGACCTAGTACTGAGCCCTGTGGAACCCCACTGGAAACAGCCTTCCAGTCACAAAAACACCCATCAACCATTACCCTCTGCTTCCTGTCTCTGAGCCAGTTTTGAATCCAACTTGACACTTTGTCCTGGATCCCATGGGCTTTTAACTTGGTGACCAGTCTGCTATGTGGAACTTTATCAAAAGCCTAGCTAAAGTTCATAAACACTACCCTCCTCAAAAAGTTCAATCAAGTTTGCCAGACACGACCTTCCCTTAACAAATCCGTGCTGACTATCCTTGATTAATCCGTGTCTTTCTAAATGAAGATTTATCCTGTCCTTCAGAATTCTTTCCAATAATTTTCCCACCACCGAGGTTAGGCTGACTGGCCTGTAATTACTCGGTCTATCCTTTTCTCCCTTTTTAAACAAGGGTACCACATTAGCAGTCCTCCGGCACCACACCTGAAGCCAGAGAGGATTGGAAAATGATGGTCGGGGCCTCTGCTATTTCCTCTTTTGCTTCGCTTAACAGTCTGGGATACATTTCATCCAGGCCTGGGGATTTATCCACTTTTAAAGCTGCTAAACCCCTTAATACTTCCTCTCTCACTGTTTATTTCATCTAATATTTCACACTCCTCCTCCCCGATAGCAATGTCTGCTTCGCCCCTCTCCTTTGTGAAAACAGACGCAAAGTATTCATTAAGAACCCTACCGACGTCTCCCGCCCCCACACGCAGATTACCCTCATGATCTCTAATAGGCCCTACCCTTTCTTTAGTTATCCTCTTACTCTTAATATATTTATAAAACATCTTTGGGTTTTACTTGCCAAGAATTTTTCATGCTCTCTCTTTGCTTTCCTAATATCCTTTTTAATTGCACCCCTGCACTTTCTGTACTCCTCTAAAGACTCTGGAGTATTTAGCCCTCGGTATCTGTCATACGCCTCCCTTTTTTTCTTTATCCTACCCTGTACGTCCCTAGACATCCAGGGGGCTCTAGATTTGTTAGTCCCACCTTTTTTCTTTTAAGGGCACATGTTTGGTCTGAACCCTCCGGATCTCCTCCTTGAATGCCTCCCACTGCCTCTATCCTATTCCTTTCTCCCTCATGTACTTATCAAGCTTCCCCTGATATGTGTCTATGCTATTCACCTCAACCACTCCCTGGGTAAAGAAGTTTCTCCTGAATTCTCTTAGATTTATTAGTCACAATCTTATATTTATGGCCCCTAGTTTTGGTCAAGTGGAAATATCTTCTCTACATCTACCTTATCACACCCCTTTCATAATCTTACAGACCTCTATTAGGTCACCTCTCGGTCTTCTCTTTTCTAAAGAAAAGAGCCTTGGCCTGATCAGCCTTTCCTGATGGTTCTAATCTCTCCGTTCTGGTATTGTCCTTGCACGGTGGCATAGTGGTTAGCACTGTTGCCTCACAGCGCCAGGGACCCGGGTTCAAATCTGGCCTCGGGTGACTGTCTGTGTGGAGTTTGCACATTCTCCCCGTGTCTGCGTGGGTTTCCTCCCACAGTCCAAAGATGTGCAGGTTAGGTTGATTTGGCTATGATAAATTGACCCTTAGTGTTAGGGGGATTAAATACGTGGGGTTACGGGGATAGGGTGGGATATGTGTCGGTGCAGGCGTGATGGGCCGAAATGGCCTCTATCTGCACTGTAGATTCTGTGATCTGTGAAATAACTGAAGTACAGGGAGGGCAGAACCTGTAAAGCGTATGTTCCGGGTCCCCTCCTTTTCACGGACTGAGCTGCTCCCTCTGATTCGCAGAGATTACTTTGTCTGGTTATCCCTATATAAGGATAGAGACTGACAGTGGCCACGTTGGAAAACTCCCCACCTGCTCTTCAAACCCCTCGACCTCTTTCTGTGCCTGCTTTCTATCCCATTCCCTGTTGAATTTCCTGACACTGGGGTGACACTGATTTTAGGGAAAGTAGCAGTGGGTATGGGGATATTTTGCTACGGATGTAAACAGTCCTGAGGACCTTGCCGACCTCAAGCTCGGGTTTAATCCCTGGTCTGTTACCAGTTAGTTGGCCTCAGCTGGGTTGGTAGTACGAGCACTTCAATTGGGCTCAGACACCCGTGGCCACTCACCCAACCAGTAACACTCCTTTGCGCCCTTTCCCGTGTGTAGTGTGTCTCTTATCTGCGGTGTTATTAACACTTGCTGCTCATGTCCTTGGATTGTGAATTTTATTCTCAGTTTCAATTATATTCAGAAAGCTTTCTGTGTGGTGCTGGGGTTCTTTTTAGTCCCGAAGGCTGATTTGTTTTTGGAGGGTAGTGTGAGAACGACCTCCTTGGTGGGTCGGGGTTTCCTCGATGTCGACTCCTTCCTGTCCTTGGCCTTGGGATTGGACAACTTCCACAGCTGGTCTAACAACACAAGCAGAGGTTCAGCGCAAGGACCAGGACTGAGCGACACCCCCTCCTTCGGGTACGCTTACCCTCCCATCAAAGCCCCTCCCATCAAAACCCTGCCCCCGTACACGACCCCTCCCATCAAAGCCCCGCCCCATACACGACACCTCCCATCAAAGCCCCGCCCCCAGTACACGGCCCCTCCCATCAAAGCCCCGCCCCCGTACACGACCCCCCCATCAAAGCCCCGCCCCATACACGACACCTCCCGTCAAAGCCCCGCCCCAGTACACGGCCCCTCCCATCAAAGCCCCGCCCCCGTACACGACCCCTCCCATCAAAGCCCCGCCCCAGTACACGACCCCTCCCATCAAAGCCCCACCCCCCCCACTCGACCCCTCCCATCAAAGCCCCGCCCCAGTGCATAACCCCTCCCATCAAAGCCCCGCCCCTGTACACAACCCCTCCCATCCAAGCCCCGCCCCAGTACATGACCCTTCCCATCAAAGCCCCGCCCCGTACACGACCCCCCATCAAAGCCCCGCCCCCGTACACGACACCTCCCATCAAAGCCCCGCCCCCCAGTACATGATGCCTCCCATCAAAGCCCCACCCCCCACACGACCTCTCCCATCAAAGCACCGCCCCAGTACATGACCCCTCCCATCAAAGCCCCGCCCCCCGTACACAACCCCTCCCATCAAAGCCTTGCCTCAGTACATGGCCCCGCCCCAGTACATGACCCCTCCCATCAAAGCCCCACCCCAGTACACGACCCCGCCCATCAAAGCCCCGCCCCGTACACGACCCCCCATCAAAGCCCCGCCCCCGTACACGACACCTCCCATCAAAGCCCCGCCCCCGTACACAACCCCTCCCATCAAAGCCCTGCCTCAGTACATGGCCCCGCCCCAGTACATGACCCCTCCCATCAAAGCCCCGCCCCAGTACACGACCCCTCCCATCAAAGCCCCGCTCCCCGTATACGACCCCTCCCATCAAAACCCCACCCCAGTACATGAACCCTCCCATCAAAGCCCCGCCCCAGTACATGACCCCGCCCATCAAAGCCCCGCCCCCAGTACATGACCCCTCCCATCAAAGCCCTGCCCCCCAATACATGACACCCCCTCCCATCATAGCCCTGCCCCCAGTACATGACCACTCCCATCATGTACCGGGGCGGGGCTATGACCCCTCCCATGAAAGCCCTGCCCCGGTACATGACCCCTCCCATCGGAGCCCCTCCCTCTGGAACACTAACCCTCCCATCGAGGCCCCTTCCTCTGGTACACTAACCCTCCCATCGAGGCCCCTCCCTCTGGTACACTAACCCTCCCATCGAGGCCCCTCCCTCTGGTACACTAACCCTCCCATCGAGGCCCCTCCCTCTGGTACTCTAACCCTCCCATCGAGGCCCCTCCCTCTGGTACACTAACCCTCCCATCGCAGCCCCTCCCTCTGGTACATGAACCCTCACCTGCCAGGATGGGATGGCAACACTCAATATTCATCAACATGGATTCGTATTTGATGGCCTCGCAATCATCTTGTTCTAAAACGTACACGACAAATGTACACATTGAATAAATACGTAAAATACACACACCCAAGTGAATCAGACACTGTCACTTTCACACCCTAGGATTTAAGGAAAAGGAGCAGGCGTAGGCCCTTATGGCCCCTCGAGCCTACTCCGCCATTCAATGAGTTCCTGGCTAATCTTCTACCTCAAATCCACCTTTTCGCACTATCCCTATATCCCTAGATTCACTTCGTGCCCAAAAAATCTTTCGATCTCAGTCTTGAATATACTCAACGATTCAGCCATCTACGGTAGAAAATTCCAAAGATTCACAACTCTCTGAGTGGAGAAATTTCTCCTCATCTCAGTTCTAAATGGCCGAACCCTTAACCGAAGACTGACCCCTCGTTCTGGACTCTCCAGCCAGTGGAAACAGGGACTGGTTGGGACAGTGGGTCAGACACTGTCCTTTCACACTCTGGGACAGTGGGTCACACACTGTCCTTTCACACTCTGGGACAGTGGGTCACACACTGTCCATTCACACTCTGGGACAGTGGGTCAGACACTGTCCTTTCACACTCTGGGACAGTGGGTCACACACTGTCCTTTCACACTCTGGGACAGTGGGTCACACACTGTCCATTCACACTCTGGGACAGTGGGTCAGACACTGTCCTTTCACACTCTGGGACAGTGGGTCAGGCACTGTCCTTTCACACTCTGGGACAGTGGGTCACACACTGTCCTTTCACACTCTGGGACAGTGGGTCACACACTGTCCATTCACACTCTGGGACAGTGGGTCAGACACTGTCCTTTCACACTCTGGGACAGTGGGTCAGGCACTGTCCTTTCACACTCTGGGACAGTGGGTCACACACTGTCCTTTCACACTCTGGGACAGTGGGTCACACACTGTCCTTTCACACTCTGGGACAGTGGGTCAGACACTGTCCTTTCACACTCCGGGACAGTGGGTCACACTCTGTCCTTTCACACTCTGGGACAGTGGGTCAGACACGGTCCTTTCACACTCTGGGACAGTGGGTCACACACTGTCCTTTCACACTCTGGGACAGTGGGTCAGACACGGTCCTTTCACACTCTGGGACTGTGGGTCACACACCGTCCTTTCACACTCTGGGACAGTGGGTCACACACACTGTCCTTTCACACTCCGGGACGGTGGGTCACACACGGTCCTTTCACACTCTGGGACAGTGGGTCAGACACGGTCCTTTCACACTCTGGGACAGTGGGTCACACACTGTCCTTTCACACTCTGGGACAGTGGGTCACACGCTGTCCTTTCACACTCTGGGACAGTGGGTCAGATGCTGTCCTTTGACACTCTGGGACAGTGGGTCACACGCTGTCCTTTCACACTCTGGGACGGTGGGTCAGACACGGTCCTTTCACACTCTGGGACAGTGGGTCACACACTGTCCTTTCACACTCTGGGACAGTGGGTCAGACGCTGTCCTTTGACACTCTGGGACAGTGGGTCACACGCTGTCCTTTCACACTCTGGGACAGTGGGTCAGACGCTGTCCTTTCACACTCTGGGACAGTGGGTCACACGCTGTCCTTTCACACTCTGGGACAGTGGGTCAGACACTGTCCGTTCACACTCTGGGACAGTGGGTCAGACACGGTCCTTTCACACTCTGGGACAGTGGGTCAGACACTGTCCTTTCACACTCTGGGACAGTGGGTCACACACTGTCCCTTCACACTCTGGGACAGTGGGTCACACACTGTCCTTTCACACTCTGGGACAGTGGGTCAGACACGGTCCTTTCACACTCTGGGACAGTGGGTCAGACGCTGTCCTTTCACACTCTGGGACAGTGGGTCACACACTGTCCTTTCACACTCTGGGACAGTGGGTCAGACACGGTCCTTTCACACTCTGGGACAGTGGGTCAGACACGGTCCTTTCACACTCTGGGACAGTGGGTCAGACACTGTCCTTTCACACTCTGGGACAGTGGGTCACACACTGTCCTTTCACACTCTGGGACAGTTGGTCACACACTCCTTTCGCACTCTGGGACAGTGGGTCAGACACTGTCCTTTCACACTCTGGGACAGTGGGTTAGACGCTGTCCTTTCACACTCTGGGACAGTGGGTCACGCACTGTCCTTTCACACTCTGGCACAGTGGGTCACACACTGTCCTTTCGCACTCTGGGACAGTGGGTCACACACTGTCCTTTCACACTCTGGGACAGTGGGTCAGACGCTGTCCTTTCACACTCTGGGACAGTGGGTCACACACTGTCCTTTCGCACTCTGGGACAGTGGGTCACACACTGTCCTTTCACACTCTGGGACAGTGGGTCACACACTGTCCTTTCACACTCTGGGACAGTGGGTCAGACGCTGTCCTTTCACACTCTGGGACAGTGGGTCACACACTGTCCTTTCACACTCTGGGACAGTGGGTCACACACTGTCCTTTCACACTCTGGGACAGTGGGTCACACACTGTCCTTTCACACTCTGGGACAGTGGGTCACACACTGTCCTTTCACACTCTGGGACAGTGGGTCACACACTGTCCTTTCACACTCTGGGACAGTGGGTCAGACGCTGTCCTTTCACACTCTGGGACAGTTGGTCACACACTGTCCTTTCACACTCTGGGACAGTGGGTCAGACGCTGTCCTTTCACACTCTGGGACAGTGGGTCACACACTGTCCTTTCACACTCTGGGACAGTGGGTCAGACGCTGTCCTTTCACACTCTGGGACAGTTGGTCACACACTGTCCTTTCACACTCTGGGACAGTGGGTCAGACGCTGTCCTTTCACACTCTGGGACAGTGGGTCACACACTGTCCTTTCACACTCTGGGACAGTGGGTCACACATTGTCCTTTCACACTCTGGGACAGTGGGTCACACACTGTCCTTTCACACTCTGGGACAGTGGGTCACACACTGTCCTTTCACACTCTGGGACAGTGGGTCACACACTGTCCTTTCACACTCTGGGACAGTGGGTCAGACGCTGTCCTTTCACACTCTGGGACAGTGGATCACACACTTTCCTTTCACACTCTGGAACAGTGGGTCACACACTGTCCGTTCACACTCTGGGACAGTGGGTCACACACTGTTCTTTCACACTCTGGGACAGTGGGTCACACACTGTCCTTTCACACTCTGGGACAGTGGGTCAGACGCTGTCCTTTCACACTCTGGGACACCGGGTCACACACTATCCTTTCACACTCTGGGATGGTGGGTCAGATGCTGTCCTTTCACACTCTGGGACGGTGGGTCAGACACGGTCCTTTCACACTCTGGGACAGTGGGTCACACGCTGTCCTTTCACACTCTGGGACAGTGGGTCACACGCTGTCCTTTCACACTCTGGGACAGTGGGTCACACGCTGTCCTTTCACACTCTGGGACAGTGGGTCACACGCTGTCCTTTTACACTCTGGGACAGTTGGTCACACACTGTCCTTTCACACTCTGGGGCAGTGGGTCAGACGCTGTCCTTTCACACTCTGGGACAGTGGGTCACACGCTGTCCTTTCACACTCTGGGACAGTGGGTCAGACGCTGTCCTTTCACACTCTGGGACAGTGGGTCAGACGCTGTCCTTTCACACTCTGGGACAGTGGGTCAGACGCTGTCCTTTCACACTCTGGGACAGTGGGTCAGACGCTGTCCTTTCACACTCTGGGACAGTGGGTCAGACGCTGTCCTTTCACACTCTGGGACAGTGGGTCAGACGCTGTCCTTTCACACTCTGGGACAGTGGGTCACACACTGTCCTTTCACACTCTGGGACACCGGGTCACACACTGTCCTTTCACACTCTGGGACGGTGGGTCACACACTGTCCTTTCACACTCTGGGACAGCGGGTCACACACTGTCCTTTCACACTCTGGGACAGTGGGTCAGACGCTGTCCTTTCACACTCTGGGACAGTGGGTCAGCTGTCCTTTCACACTCTGGGACAGTGGGTCAGCTGTCCTTTCGCACTCTGGGATAGTGGGTCACACACTGTCCTTTCACACTCTGGGACGGTGGGTCAGACGCTGTCCTTTCACACTCTGGGATGGTGGGCCACACACTGTCCTTTCACACTCTGGGACAGTGGGTCAGACGCTGTCCTTTCACACTCTGGGACAGTGGGTCAGACGCTGTCCTTTCACACTCTGGGACAGTGGGTCAGACACTGTCCGTTCACACTCTGGGACAGTGGGTCAGACACGGTCCTTTCACACTCTGGGACAGTGGGTCAGACACTGTCCTTTCACACTCTGGGACAGTGGGTCACACACTGTCCTTTCACACTCTGGGACAGTGGGTCAGACACGGTCCTTTCACACTCTGGGACAGTGGGTCAGACGCTGTCCTTTCACACTCTGGGACAGTGGGTCACACACTGTCCTTTCACACTCTGGGACAGTGGGTCAGACACGGTCCTTTCACACTCTGGGACAGTGGGGCAGACACTGTCCTTTCATATTCTGGGACAGTGAGTCACACACTGTCCTTTCACACTCTGGGACAGTGGGCCACACACTGTCCTTTCACACTCTGGGACAGTGGGTCACACACTGTCCTTTCACACTCTGGGACAGTGGGTCAGACACGGTCCTTTCACACTCTGGGACAGTGGGTCAGACGCTGTCCTTTCACACTCTGGGACAGTGGGTCACACACTGTCCTTTCACACTCTGGGACAGTGGGTCAGACGCTGTCCTTTCACACTCTGGGACACCGGGTCACACACTATCCTTTCACACTCTGGGATGGTGGGTCAGATGCTGTCCTTTCACACTCTGGGACGGTGGGTCAGACACGGTCCTTTCACACTCTGGGACAGTGGGTCACACGCTGTCCTTTCACACTCTGGGACAGTGGGTCACACGCTGTCCTTTCACACTCTGGGACAGTGGGTCACACGCTGTCCTTTCACACTCTGGGACAGTGGGTCACACGCTGTCCTTTTACACTCTGGGACAGTTGGTCACACACTGTCCTTTCACACTCTGGGGCAGTGGGTCAGACGCTGTCCTTTCACACTCTGGGACAGTGGGTCAGACGCTGTCCTTTCACACTCTGGGACAGTGGGTCAGACGCTGTCCTTTCACACTCTGGGACAGTGGGTCAGACGCTGTCCTTTCACACTCTGGGACAGTGGGTCAGACGCTGTCCTTTCACACTCTGGGACAGTGGGTCAGACGCTGTCCTTTCACACTCTGGCACAGTGGGTCAGACGCTGTCCTTTCACACTCTGGGACAGTGGGTCAGACGCTGTCCTTTCACACTCTGGGACAGTGGGTCACACACTGTCCTTTCACACTCTGGGACACCGGGTCACACACTGTCCTTTCACACTCTGGGACGGTGGGTCACACACTGTCCTTTCACACTCTGGGACAGCGGGTCACACACTGTCCTTTCACACTCTGGGACAGTGGGTCAGACGCTGTCCTTTCACACTCTGGGACAGTGGGTCAGCTGTCCTTTCACACTCTGGGACAGTGGGTCAGCTGTCCTTTCGCACTCTGGGATAGTGGGTCACACACTGTCCTTTCACACTCTGGGACGGTGGGTCAGACGCTGTCCTTTCACACTCTGGGATGGTGGGCCACACACTGTCCTTTCACACTCTGGGACAGTGGGTCAGACGCTGTCCTTTCACACTCTGGGACAGTGGGTCAGACGCTGTCCTTTCACACTCTGGGACAGTGGGTCAGACACTGTCCGTTCACACTCTGGGACAGTGGGTCAGACACGGTCCTTTCACACTCTGGGACAGTGGGTCAGACACTGTCCTTTCACACTCTGGGACAGTGGGTCACACACTGTCCTTTCACACTCTGGGACAGTGGGTCAGACACGGTCCTTTCACACTCTGGGACAGTGGGTCAGACGCTGTCCTTTCACACTCTGGGACAGTGGGTCACACACTGTCCTTTCACACTCTGGGACAGTGGGTCAGACACGGTCCTTTCACACTCTGGGACAGTGGGGCAGACACTGTCCTTTCATATTCTGGGACAGTGAGTCACACACTGTCCTTTCACACTCTGGGACAGTGGGCCACACACTGTCCTTTCACACTCTGGGACAGTGGGTCACACACTGTCCTTTCACACTCTGGGACAGTGGGTCACACACTGTCCTTTCACACTCTGGGACAGTGGATCACACACTTTCCTTTCACACTCTGGAACAGTGGGTCACACACTGTCCTTTCACACTCTGGGACAGTGGGCCACACACTGTCCTTTCACACTCTGGGACAGTGGGTCACACACTGTCCTTTCACACTCTGGGACAGTGGGTCACACACTGTCCTTTCACACTCTGGGACAGTGGGTCAGACGCTGTCCTTTCACACTCTGGGACAGTGGGTCACACACTGTCCTTTCACACTCTGGGACAGTGGGTCACACACTGTCCTTTCACACTCTGGGACAGTGGGTCACACACTGTCCTTTCACACTCTGGGACAGTGGGTCACACACTGTCCTTTCACACTCTGGGACAGTGGGTCACACACTGTCCTTTCACACTCTGGGACAGTGGGTCAGACGCTGTCCTTTCACACTCTGGGACAGTTGGTCACACACTGTCCTTTCACACTCTGGGACAGTGGGTCAGACGCTGTCCTTTCACACTCTGGGACAGTGGGTCACACACTGTCCTTTCACACTCTGGGACAGTGGGTCAGACGCTGTCCTTTCACACTCTGGGACAGTTGGTCACACACTGTCCTTTCACACTCTGGGACAGTGGGTCAGACGCTGTCCTTTCACACTCTGGGACAGTGGGTCACACACTGTCCTTTCACACTCTGGGACAGTGGGTCACACATTGTCCTTTCACACTCTGGGACAGTGGGTCACACACTGTCCTTTCACACTCTGGGACAGTGGGTCACACACTGTCCTTTCACACTCTGGGACAGTGGGTCACACACTGTCCTTTCACACTCTGGGACAGTGGGTCACACACTGTCCTTTCACACTCTGGGACAGTGGGTCAGACGCTGTCCTTTCACACTCTGGGACAGTGGATCACACACTTTCCTTTCACACTCTGGAACAGTGGGTCACACACTGTCCGTTCACACTCTGGGACAGTGGGTCACACACTGTTCTTTCACACTCTGGGACAGTGGGTCACACACTGTCCTTTCACACTCTGGGACAGTGGGTCAGACGCTGTCCTTTCACACTCTGGGACACCGGGTCACACACTATCCTTTCACACTCTGGGATGGTGGGTCAGATGCTGTCCTTTCACACTCTGGGACGGTGGGTCAGACACGGTCCTTTCACACTCTGGGACAGTGGGTCACACGCTGTCCTTTCACACTCTGGGACAGTGGGTCACACGCTGTCCTTTCACACTCTGGGACAGTGGGTCACACGCTGTCCTTTCACACTCTGGGACAGTGGGTCACACGCTGTCCTTTTACACTCTGGGACAGTTGGTCACACACTGTCCTTTCACACTCTGGGGCAGTGGGTCAGACGCTGTCCTTTCACACTCTGGGACAGTGGGTCACACGCTGTCCTTTCACACTCTGGGACAGTGGGTCAGACGCTGTCCTTTCACACTCTGGGACAGTGGGTCAGACGCTGTCCTTTCACACTCTGGGACAGTGGGTCAGACGCTGTCCTTTCACACTCTGGGACAGTGGGTCAGACGCTGTCCTTTCACACTCTGGGACAGTGGGTCAGACGCTGTCCTTTCACACTCTGGGACAGTGGGTCAGACGCTGTCCTTTCACACTCTGGGACAGTGGGTCACACACTGTCCTTTCACACTCTGGGACACCGGGTCACACACTGTCCTTTCACACTCTGGGACGGTGGGTCACACACTGTCCTTTCACACTCTGGGACAGCGGGTCACACACTGTCCTTTCACACTCTGGGACAGTGGGTCAGACGCTGTCCTTTCACACTCTGGGACAGTGGGTCAGCTGTCCTTTCACACTCTGGGACAGTGGGTCAGCTGTCCTTTCGCACTCTGGGATAGTGGGTCACACACTGTCCTTTCACACTCTGGGACGGTGGGTCAGACGCTGTCCTTTCACACTCTGGGATGGTGGGCCACACACTGTCCTTTCACACTCTGGGACAGTGGGTCAGACGCTGTCCTTTCACACTCTGGGACAGTGGGTCAGACGCTGTCCTTTCACACTCTGGGACAGTGGGTCAGACACTGTCCGTTCACACTCTGGGACAGTGGGTCAGACACGGTCCTTTCACACTCTGGGACAGTGGGTCAGACACTGTCCTTTCACACTCTGGGACAGTGGGTCACACACTGTCCTTTCACACTCTGGGACAGTGGGTCAGACACGGTCCTTTCACACTCTGGGACAGTGGGTCAGACGCTGTCCTTTCACACTCTGGGACAGTGGGTCACACACTGTCCTTTCACACTCTGGGACAGTGGGTCAGACACGGTCCTTTCACACTCTGGGACAGTGGGGCAGACACTGTCCTTTCATATTCTGGGACAGTGAGTCACACACTGTCCTTTCACACTCTGGGACAGTGGGCCACACACTGTCCTTTCACACTCTGGGACAGTGGGTCACACACTGTCCTTTCACACTCTGGGACAGTGGGTCAGACACGGTCCTTTCACACTCTGGGACAGTGGGTCAGACGCTGTCCTTTCACACTCTGGGACAGTGGGTCACACACTGTCCTTTCACACTCTGGGACAGTGGGTCAGACGCTGTCCTTTCACACTCTGGGACACCGGGTCACACACTATCCTTTCACACTCTGGGATGGTGGGTCAGATGCTGTCCTTTCACACTCTGGGACGGTGGGTCAGACACGGTCCTTTCACACTCTGGGACAGTGGGTCACACGCTGTCCTTTCACACTCTGGGACAGTGGGTCACACGCTGTCCTTTCACACTCTGGGACAGTGGGTCACACGCTGTCCTTTCACACTCTGGGACAGTGGGTCACACGCTGTCCTTTTACACTCTGGGACAGTTGGTCACACACTGTCCTTTCACACTCTGGGGCAGTGGGTCAGACGCTGTCCTTTCACACTCTGGGACAGTGGGTCAGACGCTGTCCTTTCACACTCTGGGACAGTGGGTCAGACGCTGTCCTTTCACACTCTGGGACAGTGGGTCAGACGCTGTCCTTTCACACTCTGGGACAGTGGGTCAGACGCTGTCCTTTCACACTCTGGGACAGTGGGTCAGACGCTGTCCTTTCACACTCTGGGACAGTGGGTCAGACGCTGTCCTTTCACACTCTGGACATGTGGGTCAGACGCTGTTCCTTTCACACTCTGGGACAGTGGGTCACACACTGTCCTTTCACACTCTGGGACACCGGGTCACACACTGTCCTTTCACACTCTGGACGGTGGGTCACACACTGTCCTTTCACACTCTGGGACAGCGGGTCACACACTGTCCTTTCACACTCTGGGACAGTGGGTCAGACGCTGTCCTTTCACACTCTGGGACAGTGGGTCAGCTGTCCTTTCACACTCTGGGACAGTGGGTCAGCTGTCCTTTCGCACTCTGGGATAGTGGGTCACACACTGTCCTTTCACACTCTGGGACGGTGGGTCAGACGCTGTCCTTTCACACTCTGGGATGGTGGGCCACACACTGTCCTTTCACACTCTGGGACAGTGGGTCAGACGCTGTCCTTTCACACTCTGGGACAGTGGGTCAGACGCTGTCCTTTCACACTCTGGGACAGTGGGTCAGACACTGTCCGTTCACACTCTGGGACAGTGGGTCAGACACGGTCCTTTCACACTCTGGGACAGTGGGTCAGACACTGTCCTTTCACACTCTGGGACAGTGGGTCACACACTGTCCTTTCACACTCTGGGACAGTGGGTCAGACACGGTCCTTTCACACTCTGGGACAGTGGGTCAGACGCTGTCCTTTCACACTCTGGACAGTGGGTCACACACTGTCCTTTCACACTCTGGGACAGTGGGTCAGACACGGTCCTTTCACCACTCTGGGACAGTGGGGCAGACACTGTCCTTTTCATATTCTGGGACAGTGAGTCACACACTGTCCTTTCACACTCTGGGACAGTGGGCCACACACTGTCCTTTCACACTCTGGGACAGGGGTCACACACTGTCCTTTCACACTCTGGGACAGTGGGTCACACACTGTCCTTTCACACTCTGGGACAGTGGATCACACACTTTCCTTTCACACTCTGGAACAGTGGGTCACACACTGTCCTTTCACACTCTGGGACAGTGGGCCACACACTGTCCTTTCACACTCTGGGACAGTGGGTCACACACTGTCCTTTCACACTCTGGGACAGTGGATCACACACTTTCCTTTCACACTCTGGAACAGTGGGTTCACACACTGTCCTTTCACACTCTGGGACAGTGGATCACACACTTTCCTTCACACTCTGGGACAGTGGGTCAGACGCTGTCCTTTCACACTCTGGGACACCGGGTCACACACTATCCTTTCACACTCTGGGACAGTGGGTCAGACACGGTCCTTTCACACTCTGGGACACCGGGTCACACGCTGTTCTTTCACACACTGTCCTTTCACACTCTGGGACAGTTGGTCACACACTGTCCTTTCACACTCTGGGGCAGTGGATCACACACTGTCCTTTCACACTCTGGGACAGTGGGTCACACACTATCCTTTCACACTCTGGGACAGTGGGTCACACACTGTCCTTTCACACTCTGTGATAGTGGGTCACACACTGTCCTTTCACACTCTGGGACAGTGGATCACACACTGTCCTTTCACACTCTGTGACAGTGGGTCAGACGCCTGTCCTTTCACACTGTGGGATCAGTGGTCAGACGCTGTCCTTTCACACTCTGGGACAGTGGGTCAGACGCTGTCCTTTCACACTCTGGGACAGTGGGTCAGACGCTGTCGTTTCACACTCTGGGACAGTGGGTCAGACGCTGTCCTTTCACACTCTGGGATAGTGGGTCAGACGCTGTCCTTTCACACTCTGGGACAGTGGGTCACACACTGTCCTTTCACACTCTGGGACACCGGGGTCACACACTGTCCTTTCACACTCTGGGACGGTGGGTCACACACTGTACTTTCACACTCTGGGACAGCGGGTCACACACTGTCCTTTCACACTCTGGGACAGTGGGTCAGACGCTGTCCTTTCACACTCTGGGACAGTGGGTCAGCTGTCTTTCACACTCTGGGACAGTTGGTCACACACTGTCCTTTCGCACTCTGGGATAGTGGGTCACACACTGTCCTTTCACACTCTGGGACAGTGGGTCAGACGCTGTCCTTTCACACTCTGGGACAGTGGGTCAGCTGTCCTTTCACACTCTGGGACAGTGGGTCACACACTGGTCCGTTCACACTCTGGGACGGTGGGTCAGACGCTGTCCTTTCACACTCTGGGACGGTGGGTCACACACTGTCCTTTCACACTCTGGGACGGTGGGTCACACACTGTCCTTTCACACTCTGGGACAGTGGGTCACACAGTGTATTTCACACTGGGACAGTCGGTCACACACTGTCCTTTCACACTCTGGGACAGCGGGTCACACACTGTCCTTTCACACTCTGGGACACCGGGTCACACGCTGTCCTTTCACACTCTGGGGACAGTTGGTCACACACTGTCCTTTCGCACTCTGGGATAGTGGGTCACACACTGTCCTTTCACACTCTGGGACAGTGGATCACACACTGTCCTTTCACACTCTGGGACAGTGGGTGAGACGCTGTCCTTTCACACTCTGGGACAGTGGTCAGACGCTGTCCTTTCACACTCTGGGACAGTGGGTCAGACGCTGTCCTTTCACACTCTGGGACAGTGGGTCAGACGCTGTCCTTTCACACTCTGGGACGGTGGGTCACACACTGTCCTTTCACACTCTGGAACAGCGGGTCACACACTGTCCTTTCACACTCTGGGACAGTGGGTCAGACGCTGTCCTTTCACATTCTGGGACAGTGGGTCAGACGCTGTCCTTTCACACTCTGGGACAGTGGGTCAGATGCTGTCCTTTCACACTCTGGGACAGTGGTTCAGACATGTCCCTTTCACACTCTGGGACCAGTGGGTCACACACTGTCCTTTCACACTCTGGGACAGTGAGTCAGACACTGTCCTTTCACACTCTGGGACAGTGGGTCACACACTGTCCTTTCACACTCTGGGACAGTGGGTCACACACTGTCCCTTCACACTCTGGGGACAGTGGGTCACACACTGTCCTTCACTGTCCTTTCACACTCTGGGACAGTGGGTCAGACACGGTCCTTTCACACTCTGGGACAGTGGGTCAGACGCTGTCCTTTCACACTCTGGGACAGTGGGTCACACACTGTCCTTTCACACTCTGGGACAGTGGGTCAGACACGGTCCTTTCACACTCTGGGACAGTGGGTCAGACACGGTCCTTTCACACTCTGGGACAGTGGGTCAGACACTGTCCTTTCACACTCTGGGACAGTGGGTCACACACTGTCCTTTCACACTCTGGGACAGTTGGTCACACACTGTCCTTTCGCACTCTGGGACAGTGGGTCAGACACTGTCCTTTCACACTCTGGGACAGTGGGTTAGACGCTGTCCTTTCACACTCTGGGACAGTGGGTCACGCACTGTCCTTTCACACTCTGGCACAGTGGGTCACACACTGTCCTTTCGCACTCTGGGACAGTGGGTCACACACTGTCCTTTCACACTCTGGGACAGTGGGTCACACACTGTCCTTTCACACTCTGGGACAGTGGGTCAGACGCTGTCCTTTCACACTCTGGGACAGTGGGTCACACACTGTCCTTTCGCACTCTGGGACAGTGGGTCACACACTGTCCTTTCACACTCTGGGACAGTGGGTCACACACTGTCCTTTCACACTCTGGGACAGTGGGTCAGACGCTGTCCTTTCACACTCTGGGACAGTGGGTCACACACTGTCCTTTCACACTCTGGGACAGTGGGTCACACACTGTCCTTTCACACTCTGGGACAGTGGGTCACACACTGTCCTTTCACACTCTGGGACAGTGGGTCACACACTGTCCTTTCACACTCTGGGACAGTGGGTCACACACTGTCCTTTCACACTCTGGGACAGTGGGTCAGACGCTGTCCTTTCACACTCTGGGACAGTTGGTCACACACTGTCCTTTCACACTCTGGGACAGTGGGTCAGACGCTGTCCTTTCACACTCTGGGACAGTGGGTCACACACTGTCCTTTCACACTCTGGGACAGTGGGTCAGACGCTGTCCTTTCACACTCTGGGACAGTTGGTCACACACTGTCCTTTCACACTCTGGGACAGTGGGTCAGACGCTGTCCTTTCACACTCTGGGACAGTGGGTCACACACTGTCCTTTCACACTCTGGGACAGTGGGTCACACATTGTCCTTTCACACTCTGGGACAGTGGGTCACACACTGTCCTTTCACACTCTGGGACAGTGGGTCACACACTGTCCTTTCACACTCTGGGACAGTGGGTCACACACTGTCCTTTCACACTCTGGGACAGTGGCTCAGACGCTGTCCTTTCACACTCTGGGACAGTGGATCACACACTTTCCTTTCACACTCTGGAACAGTGGGTCACACACTGTCCGTTCACACTCTGGGACAGTGGGTCACACACTGTTCTTTCACACTCTGGGACAGTGGGTCACACACTGTCCTTTCACACTCTGGGACAGTGGGTCACACGCTGTCCTTTCACACTCTGGGACAGTGGGTCAGACGCTGTCCTTTCACACTCTGGGACACCGGGTCACACACTATCCTTTCACACTCTGGGATGGTGGGTCAGACGCTGTCCTTTCACACTCTGGGACGGTGGGTCAGACACGGTCCTTTCACACTCTGGGACAGTGGGTCACACGCTGTCCTTTCACACTCTGGGACAGTGGGTCACACGCTGTCCTTTCACACTCTGGGACAGTGGGTCACACGCTGTCCTTTCACACTCTGGGACAGTGGGTCACACGCTGTCCTTTTACACTCTGGGACAGTTGGTCACACACTGTCCTTTCACACTCTGGGGCAGTGGGTCAGAGGCTGTCCTTTCACACTCTGGGACAGTGGGTCAGACGCTGTCCTTTCACACTCTGGGACAGTGGGTCAGACGCTGTCCTTTCACACTCTGGGACAGTGGGTCAGACGCTGTCCTTTCACACTCTGGGACAGTGGGTCAGACGCTGTCCTTTCACACTCTGGGACAGTGGGTCAGACGCTGTCCTTTCACACTCTGGGACAGTGGGTCAGACGCTGTCCTTTCACACTCTGGGACAGTGGGTCAGACGCTGTCCTTTCACACTCTGGGACAGTGGGTCACACACTGTCCTTTCACACTCTGGGACACCGGGTCACACACTGTCCTTTCACACTCTGGGACGGTGGGTCACACACTGTCCTTTCACACTCTGGGACAGCGGGTCACACACTGTCCTTTCACACTCTGGGACAGTGGGTCAGACGCTGTCCTTTCACACTCTGGGACAGTGGGTCAGCTGTCCTTTCACACTCTGGGACAGTTGGTCACACACTGTCCTTTCGCACTCTGGGATAGTGGGTCACACACTGTCCTTTCACACTCTGGGACGGTGGGTCAGACGCTGTCCTTTCACACTCTGGGATGGTGGGCCACACACTGTCCTTTCACACTCTGGGACAGTGGGTCAGACGCTGTCCTTTCACACTCTGGGACAGTGGGTCAGACGCTGTCCTTTCACACTCTGGGACAGTGGGTCAGACACTGTCCGTTCACACTCTGGGACAGTGGGTCAGACACGGTCCTTTCACACTCTGGGACAGTGGGTCACACACTGTCCTTTCACACTCTGGGACAGTGGGTCACACACTGTCCTTTCACACTCTGGGACAGTGGGTCAGACACGGTCCTTTCACACTCTGGGACAGTGGGTCAGACGCTGTCCTTTCACACTCTGGGACAGTGGGTCACACACTGTCCTTTCACACTCTGGGACAGTGGGTCAGACACGGTCCTTTCACACTCTGGGACAGTGGGTCAGACACGGTCCTTTCACACTCTGGGACAGTGGGGCAGACACTGTCCTTTCATATTCTGGGACAGTGAGTCACACACTGTCCTTTCACACTCTGGGACAGTGGGCCACACACTGTCCTTTCACACTCTGGGACAGTGGGTCACACACTGTCCTTTCACACTCTGGGACAGTGGGTCACACACTGTCCTTTCACACTCTGGGACAGTGGATCACACACTTTCCTTTCACACTCTGGAACAGTGGGTCACACACTGTCCTTTCACACTCTGGGACAGTGGGCCACACACTGTCCTTTCACACTCTGGGACAGTGGGTCACACACGGTCCTTTCACACTCTGGGACAGTGGATCACACACTTTCCTTTCACACTCTGGAACAGTGGGTCACACACTGTCCTTTCACACTCTGGGACAGTGGATCACACACTTTCCTTTCACACTCTGGGACAGTGGGTCAGACGCTGTCCTTTCACACTCTGGGACACCGGGTCACACACTATCCTTTCACACTCTGGGACAGTGGGTCAGACACGGTCCTTTCACACTCTGGGACACCGGGTCACACGCTGTTCTTTCACACTCTAGGACAGTGGGTCACACACTGTCCTTTCACACTCTGGGACAGTTGGTCACACACTGTCCTTTCACACTCTGGGGCAGTGGATCACACACTGTCCTTTCACACTCTGGGACAGTGGGTCACACACTATCCTTTCACACTCTGGGACAGTGGGTCACACACTGTCCTTTCACACTCTGTGATAGTGGGTCACACACTGTCCTTTCACACTCTGGGACAGTGGATCACACACTGTCCTTTCACACTCTGTGACAGTGGGTCAGACGCTGTCCTTTCACACTGTGGGACAGTGGGTCAGACGCTGTCCTTTCACACTCTGGGACAGTGGGTCAGACGCTGTCCTTTCACACTCTGGGACAGTGGGTCAGACGCTGTCGTTTCACACTCTGGGACAGTGGGTCAGACGCTGTCCTTTCACACTCTGGGATAGTGGGTCAGACGCTGTCCTTTCACACTCTGGGACAGTGGGTCACACACTGTCCTTTCACACTCTGGGACACCGGGTCACACACTGTCCTTTCACACTCTGGGACGGTGGGTCACACACTGTACTTTCACACTCTGGGACAGCGGGTCACACACTGTCCTTTCACACTCTGGGACAGTGGGTCAGACGCTGTCCTTTCACACTCTGGGACAGTGGGTCAGCTGTCCTTTCACACTCTGGGACAGTTGGTCACACACTGTCCTTTCACACTCTGGGACAGTGGGCCACACACTGTCCTTTCACACTCTGGGACAGTGGGTCACACACTGTCCTTTCACACTCTGGGACAGTGGATCACACACTTTCCTTTCACACTCTGGAACAGTGGGTCACACACTGTCCTTTCACACTCTGGGACAGTGGATCACACACTTTCCTTTCACACTCTGGGACAGTGGGTCAGACGCTGTCCTTTCACACTCTGGGACACCGGGTCACACACTATCCTTTCACACTCTGGGACAGTGGGTCAGACACGGTCCTTTCACACTCTGGGACACCGGGTCACACGCTGTTCTTTCACACACTGTCCTTTCACACTCTGGGACAGTTGGTCACACACTGTCCTTTCACACTCTGGGGCAGTGGATCACACACTGTCCTTTCACACTCTGGGACAGTGGGTCACACACTATCCTTTCACACTCTGGGACAGTGGGTCACACACTGTCCTTTCACACTCTGTGATAGTGGGTCACACACTGTCCTTTCACACTCTGGGACAGTGGATCACACACTGTCCTTTCACACTCTGTGACAGTGGGTCAGACGCTGTCCTTTCACACTGTGGGACAGTGGGTCAGACGCTGTCCTTTCACACTCTGGGACAGTGGGTCAGACGCTGTCCTTTCACACTCTGGGACAGTGGGTCAGACGCTGTCGTTTCACACTCTGGGACAGTGGGTCAGACGCTGTCCTTTCACACTCTGGGATAGTGGGTCAGACGCTGTCCTTTCACACTCTGGGACAGTGGGTCACACACTGTCCTTTCACACTCTGGGACACCGGGTCACACACTGTCCTTTCACACTCTGGGACGGTGGGTCACACACTGTACTTTCACACTCTGGGACAGCGGGTCACACACTGTCCTTTCACACTCTGGGACAGTGGGTCAGACGCTGTCCTTTCACACTCTGGGACAGTGGGTCAGCTGTCCTTTCACACTCTGGGACAGTTGGTCACACACTGTCCTTTCGCACTCTGGGATAGTGGGTCACACACTGTCCTTTCACACTCTGGGACAGTGGGTCAGACGCTGTCCTTTCACACTCTGGGACAGTGGGTCAGCTGTCCTTTCACACTCTGGGACAGTGGGTCACACACTGTCCTTTCACACTCTGGGACGGTGGGTCAGACGCTGTCCTTTCACACTCTGGGACGGTGGGTCACACACTGTCCTTTCACACTCTGGGACGGTGGGTCACACACTGTCCTTTCACACTCTGGGACAGTGGGTCACACAGTGTATTTCCACACTGGGACAGTCGGTCACACACTGTCCTTTCACACTCTGGGACAGCGGGTCACACACTGTCCTTTCACACTCTGGGACACCGGGTCACACGCTGTCCTTTCACACTCTGGGACAGTTGGTCACACACTGTCCTTTCGCACTCTGGGATAGTGGGTCACACACTGTCCTTTCACACTCTGGGACAGTGGATCACACACTGTCCTTTCACACTCTGGGACAGTGGGTGAGACGCTGTCCTTTCACACTCTGGGACAGTGGGTCAGACGCTGTCCTTTCACACTCTGGGACAGTGGGTCAGACGCTGTCCTTTCACACTCTGGGACGGTGGGTCACACACTGTCCTTTCACACTCTGGGACAGCGGGTCACACACTGTCCTTTCACACTCTGGGACAGTGGGTCAGACGCTGTCCTTTCACATTCTGGGACAGTGGGTCAGACGCTGTCCTTTCACACTCTGGGACAGTGGGTCAGATGCTGTCCTTTCACACTCTGGGACAGTGGTTCAGACATGTCCTTTCACACTCTGGGACAGTGGGTCACACACTGTCCTTTCACACTCTGGGACAGTGAGTCAGACACTGTCCTTTCACACTCTGGGACAGTGGGTCACACACTGTCCTTTCACACTCTGGGACAGTGGGTCACACACTGTCCCTTCACACTCTGGGACAGTGGGTCACACACTGTCCTTTCACACTCTGGGACAGTGGGTCAGACACGGTCCTTTCACACTCTGGGACAGTGGGTCAGACGCTGTCCTTTCACACTCTGGGACAGTGGGTCACACACTGTCCTTTCACACTCTGGGACAGTGGGTCAGACACGGTCCTTTCACACTCTGGGACAGTGGGTCAGACACGGTCCTTTCACACTCTGGGACAGTGGGTCAGACACTGTCCTTTCACACTCTGGGACAGTGGGTCACACACTGTCCTTTCACACTCTGGGACAGTTGGTCACACACTGTCCTTTCGCACTCTGGGACAGTGGGTCAGACACTGTCCTTTCACACTCTGGGACAGTGGGTTAGACGCTGTCCTTTCACACTCTGGGACAGTGGGTCACGCACTGTCCTTTCACACTCTGGCACAGTGGGTCACACACTGTCCTTTCGCACTCTGGGACAGTGGGTCACACACTGTCCTTTCACACTCTGGGACAGTGGGTCACACACTGTCCTTTCACACTCTGGGACAGTGGGTCAGACGCTGTCCTTTCACACTCTGGGACAGTGGGTCACACACTGTCCTTTCGCACTCTGGGACAGTGGGTCACACACTGTCCTTTCACACTCTGGGACAGTGGGTCACACACTGTCCTTTCACACTCTGGGACAGTGGGTCAGACGCTGTCCTTTCACACTCTGGGACAGTGGGTCACACACTGTCCTTTCACACTCTGGGACAGTGGGTCACACACTGTCCTTTCACACTCTGGGACAGTGGGTCACACACTGTCCTTTCACACTCTGGGACAGTGGGTCACACACTGTCCTTTCACACTCTGGGACAGTGGGTCACACACTGTCCTTTCACACTCTGGGACAGTGGGTCAGACGCTGTCCTTTCACACTCTGGGACAGTTGGTCACACACTGTCCTTTCACACTCTGGGACAGTGGGTCAGACGCTGTCCTTTCACACTCTGGGACAGTGGGTCACACACTGTCCTTTCACACTCTGGGACAGTGGGTCAGACGCTGTCCTTTCACACTCTGGGACAGTTGGTCACACACTGTCCTTTCACACTCTGGGACAGTGGGTCAGACGCTGTCCTTTCACACTCTGGGACAGTGGGTCACACACTGTCCTTTCACACTCTGGGACAGTGGGTCACACATTGTCCTTTCACACTCTGGGACAGTGGGTCACACACTGTCCTTTCACACTCTGGGACAGTGGGTCACACACTGTCCTTTCACACTCTGGGACAGTGGGTCACACACTGTCCTTTCACACTCTGGGACAGTGGCTCAGACGCTGTCCTTTCACACTCTGGGACAGTGGATCACACACTTTCCTTTCACACTCTGGAACAGTGGGTCACACACTGTCCGTTCACACTCTGGGACAGTGGGTCACACACTGTTCTTTCACACTCTGGGACAGTGGGTCACACACTGTCCTTTCACACTCTGGGACAGTGGGTCACACGCTGTCCTTTCACACTCTGGGACAGTGGGTCAGACGCTGTCCTTTCACACTCTGGGACACCGGGTCACACACTATCCTTTCACACTCTGGGATGGTGGGTCAGACGCTGTTCTTTCACACTCTGGGACGGTGGGTCAGACACGGTCCTTTCACACTCTGGGACAGTGGGTCACACGCTGTCCTTTCACACTCTGGGACAGTGGGTCACACGCTGTCCTTTCACACTCTGGGACAGTGGGTCACACGCTGTCCTTTCACACTCTGGGACAGTGGGTCACACGCTGTCCTTTTACACTCTGGGACAGTTGGTCACACACTGTCCTTTCACACTCTGGGGCAGTGGGTCAGAGGCTGTCCTTTCACACTCTGGGACAGTGGGTCAGACGCTGTCCTTTCACACTCTGGGACAGTGGGTCAGACGCTGTCCTTTCACACTCTGGGACAGTGGGTCAGACGCTGTCCTTTCACACTCTGGGACAGTGGGTCAGACGCTGTCCTTTCACACTCTGGGACAGTGGGTCAGACGCTGTCCTTTCACACTCTGGGACAGTGGGTCAGACGCTGTCCTTTCACACTCTGGGACAGTGGGTCAGACGCTGTCCTTTCACACTCTGGGACAGTGGGTCACACACTGTCCTTTCACACTCTGGGACACCGGGTCACACACTGTCCTTTCACACTCTGGGACGGTGGGTCACACACTGTCCTTTCACACTCTGGGACAGCGGGTCACACACTGTCCTTTCACACTCTGGGACAGTGGGTCAGACGCTGTCCTTTCACACTCTGGGACAGTGGGTCAGCTGTCCTTTCACACTCTGGGACAGTTGGTCACACACTGTCCTTTCGCACTCTGGGATAGTGGGTCACACACTGTCCTTTCACACTCTGGGACGGTGGGTCAGACGCTGTCCTTTCACACTCTGGGATGGTGGGCCACACACTGTCCTTTCACACTCTGGGACAGTGGGTCAGACGCTGTCCTTTCACACTCTGGGACAGTGGGTCAGACGCTGTCCTTTCACACTCTGGGACAGTGGGTCAGACACTGTCCGTTCACACTCTGGGACAGTGGGTCAGACACGGTCCTTTCACACTCTGGGACAGTGGGTCACACACTGTCCTTTCACACTCTGGGACAGTGGGTCACACACTGTCCTTTCACACTCTGGGACAGTGGGTCAGACACGGTCCTTTCACACTCTGGGACAGTGGGTCAGACGCTGTCCTTTCACACTCTGGGACAGTGGGTCACACACTGTCCTTTCACACTCTGGGACAGTGGGTCAGACACGGTCCTTTCACACTCTGGGACAGTGGGTCAGACACGGTCCTTTCACACTCTGGGACAGTGGGGCAGACACTGTCCTTTCATATTCTGGGACAGTGAGTCACACACTGTCCTTTCACACTCTGGGACAGTGGGCCACACACTGTCCTTTCACACTCTGGGACAGTGGGTCACACACTGTCCTTTCACACTCTGGGACAGTGGGTCACACACTGTCCTTTCACACTCTGGGACAGTGGATCACACACTTTCCTTTCACACTCTGGAACAGTGGGTCACACACTGTCCTTTCACACTCTGGGACAGTGGGCCACACACTGTCCTTTCACACTCTGGGACAGTGGGTCACACACGGTCCTTTCACACTCTGGGACAGTGGATCACACACTTTCCTTTCACACTCTGGAACAGTGGGTCACACACTGTCCTTTCACACTCTGGGACAGTGGATCACACACTTTCCTTTCACACTCTGGGACAGTGGGTCAGACGCTGTCCTTTCACACTCTGGGACACCGGGTCACACACTATCCTTTCACACTCTGGGACAGTGGGTCAGACACGGTCCTTTCACACTCTGGGACACCGGGTCACACGCTGTTCTTTCACACTCTGGGACAGTGGGTCACACACTGTCCTTTCACACTCTGGGACAGTTGGTCACACACTGTCCTTTCACACTCTGGGGCAGTGGATCACACACTGTCCTTTCACACTCTGGGACAGTGGGTCACACACTATCCTTTCACACTCTGGGACAGTGGGTCACACACTGTCCTTTCACACTCTGTGATAGTGGGTCACACACTGTCCTTTCACACTCTGGGACAGTGGATCACACACTGTCCTTTCACACTCTGTGACAGTGGGTCAGACGCTGTCCTTTCACACTGTGGGACAGTGGGTCAGACGCTGTCCTTTCACACTCTGGGACAGTGGGTCAGACGCTGTCCTTTCACACTCTGGGACAGTGGGTCAGACGCTGTCGTTTCACACTCTGGGACAGTGGGTCAGACGCTGTCCTTTCACACTCTGGGATAGTGGGTCAGACGCTGTCCTTTCACACTCTGGGACAGTGGGTCACACACTGTCCTTTCACACTCTGGGACACCGGGTCACACACTGTCCTTTCACACTCTGGGACGGTGGGTCACACACTGTACTTTCACACTCTGGGACAGCGGGTCACACACTGTCCTTTCACACTCTGGGACAGTGGGTCAGACGCTGTCCTTTCACACTCTGGGACAGTGGGTCAGCTGTCCTTTCACACTCTGGGACAGTTGGTCACACACTGTCCTTTCGCACTCTGGGATAGTGGGTCACACACTGTCCTTTCACACTCTGGGACAGTGGGTCAGACGCTGTCCTTTCACACTCTGGGACAGTGGGTCAGCTGTCCTTTCACACTCTGGGACAGTGGGTCACACACTGTCCTTTCACACTCTGGGACGGTGGGTCAGACGCTGTCCTTTCACACTCTGGGACGGTGGGTCACACACTGTCCTTTCACACTCTGGGACGGTGGGTCACACAATGTCCTTTCACACTCTGGGACAGTGGGTCACACAGTGTATTTCCACACTGGGACAGTCGGTCACACACTGTCCTTTCACACTCAGGGACAGCGGGTCACACACTGTCCTTTCACACTCTGGGACAGTGGGTCACTCACTGTCCTTTCACACTCCGGGACACCGGGTCACACGCTGTCCTTTCACACTCTGGGACAGTTGGTCACACACTGTCCTTTCGCACTCTGGGATAGTGGGTCACACACTGTCCTTTCACACTCTGGGACAGTGGATCACACACTGTCCTTTCACACTCTGGGACAGTGGGTGAGACGCTGTCCTTTCACACTCTGGGACAGTGGGTCAGACGCTGTCCTTTCACACTCTGGGACAGTGGGTCAGACGTTGTCCTTTCACACTCTGGGACAGTGGGTCAGACGCTGTCCTTTCACACTCTGGGACGGTGGGTCACACACTGTCCTTTCACACTCTGGGACAGCGGGTCACACACTGTCCTTTCACACTCTGGGACGGTGGGTCAGACGCTGTCCTTTCACATTCTGGGACAGTGGGTCAGACGCTGTCCTTTCACACTCTGGGACAGTGGGTCAGATGCTGTCCTTTCACACTCTGGGACAGTGGGTCACACACTGTCCTTTCACACTCTGGGACAGTGAGTCAGACACTGTCCTTTCACACTCTGGGACAGTGGGTCACACACTGTCCTTTCACACTCTGGGACAGTGGGTCACACACACTGTCCTGTCACACTCTGGGACAGTGGGTCAGACGCTGTCCTTTCACACTCTGGGACAGTGGGTCACACACTGTCCTTTCACACTCTGGGACTGTGAGTCACACACTGTCCTTTCACACTCTGGGACAGCGGGTCACACACTGTCCTTTCACACTCTGGGACACCGGGTCACACACTGTCCTTTCACACTCTGGGACAGTGGGTCACACACTGTCCTTTCACACTCTGGGACAGTGGATCACACACTGTCCTTTCACACTCTGGGACAGTGGGTCACACACTGTCCTTTCACACTCTGGGACAGTGGGTCTCACACACTGTCCTTTCACACTCTGGGACAGTGGGTTACACACTGTCCTTTCACACTCTGGGACAGTGGGTCTCACACACTGTCCTTTCACACTCTGGGACAGTGGGTCACACACTGTCCTTTCACACTCTGGGACAGTGGGTCTCACACACTGTCCTTTCACACTCTGGGACAGTGGGTCACACACTGTCCTTTCACACTCTGGGACAGTGGGTCTCACACACTGTCCTTTCACACTCTGGGACAGTTGGTCACACACACTGTCCTGTCACACTCTGGGGCAGTGGGTCACACACTGTCCTTTCACACTCTGGGACAGTGGGTCACACACTGTCCTTTCACACTGTGGGACAGTGGATCACACACTGTCCTTTCACACTCTGGGACAGTGGGTCACACACTGTCCTTTCACACTCTGGGACAGTGGATCACACACTGTCCTTTCACACTCTGGGACAGTGGGTCACACACTGTCCTTTCACACCCTGGGACAGTGTGTCTCACACTGTACTGTCACACTCTGGGGCAGCGGGACATTGATCCCTGACCCAGTTCGCACTCACACCCTGCCCTTACAGGCAGGGCTTCAGTCACATCTTAGTATTGATTGAGCCAGGGTGTCTGGAGGTTTGCCCATTGGCTGCAGTTCGTGTTGCTTCCCTTGTCCCAGTGATGTGTGAACTCTACTCCAAACATTCTCATTGCGATAGCCCAAGGTAACCACCCATTATCTGGATTGTTTGATGATTGAACAGGCTGTGAATTTGCTCACTCGTCACTTTGATGAGAATATATCTCTGACGCTCCTTCAGGACCTTGCTGGCAAGTTCCAGGGAGTTTTGCCGCACACTGAGATTCATCAGGTTCCCGGATTCATCCATCAGATCGATGCAAGCTGGAAACGATGAAATGGGAAGAAATCTGAGATCCCACCTGAATTCACGCCTAGTTTCTCCCCTCGTCACCTGAGGACAGTAATTACAATTCCACAGATGCCAGAATCTGCTCTCCTGGGTCCCCCTGCCCCAAACCTCTCTAAAATCACCATTCTTTGTGTGTGATAATGTTAGCCCTATCTCAGTGGGTAGCACACTCGCCTCGGTGTCAGAAGGTCGTGGGTTCAAGTCCCACTCCAGGAATTTGAGCACAAAATCTAGGCTGACATTCCGGTGCAGTGCTGAGGGAGTGCTGCACTGTCAGAGGTGCCATCTTTTGGATGAGGTGGTAAACTGAGACCCTGTCTGATATCTCAGGTGAACGTAAATGATCCCATGGCACTATTTTGAAAGGTGAGCAGGGGAGTTCTCCCCCGGTGTCCTGGGCCAATACTTATCCCTCAATCAACATCACTAAAACAGATGTTCTGGTCATTATCACATTGCTGTTTGTGGGAGCTTGCTGTGCACAATTGGCTGCCACCTTTCCTACATTACAACAGTGACTCCACTTCAAAAAGTACTTCATTGGCTGTAAAGCGCTTTGACATCCTGGGGTCATGAAAGGCGCTATAGAAATGGAAGTCTTTAATATTTCTGGTTGTTGTTTCCCCCCCTTGGGTAGACTTGCACTCCTTCCTTCACCCTCCGCCCTTTACTCCACTCTGCCCATATTTGGAAGGTCACACACTAGAATTGCATACTGGCTGCTCGTCTCAGTTCAGGTGGGCCCAGTTTTATACCCCAACCATTAGACATTACCTTCAGTCTCACAGTCACATATCTGTTTGATGTAGTCTATGAAGTTCACAATTCGACACTGGTGATTGCAAATCTCCGTCTGATCCGCTGTGATTTAAGAGACATACAGCATTAATCACTCAACAAAAGCAGGCTAGTTGGAGGTTACTGCAGCTTGATTCTTAATACACACAATTACACCGGAAACAATTTCCTCTTAATCTCTGTGCCGACTGTCTGTGTATCGCCATCGTCAGTCAACAGGAGCAGATGTGCCCACTCTCGCAGATTAATGTACCTCCCACAGTCCAAAGATGTGCGGGTTAGGTTGATTGGCCATGATAAAAAATTGACCCTTAGTATTAGGGGGGATTAAATACGTGGGGTTACGGGGATGGGGCTTGGGTGGGATGGCTGTCGGTGTAGGGACCGGGTGCTAGGGTTGGATGATCAGCCATGATCTCGTTGAATGGCGGAGCAGGCTCGAAGGGCCGAATGGCCTACTCCTGCTCCTATCTTCTATGTTTCTATGTTTTTATGTTTCACGGTCATGGGCTCGAAACTCAGGCAAATCTTTGCCGTGAATATCAACCTCAGCACCTGTTCCCAGTCCCAGGGTACACTGGGTGACTGAAAAGGGGATTGACAGGGCAACTTGGTAAGACTGCCAAGTGGCAGATCCATTAAGACATGGCACTGCCTGGCTACAGGTGAGGTGACACTGTCTGGCTACAGGTGCGGTGACACTGTCTGGCTACAGGTGTGGTGACACTGTCTGGCTACAGGTGGTGGCACTGCCTGGCTACAGGTGTGGTGACACTGTCTGGCTACAGGTGCGGTGACACTCTCTGGCTACAGGTGTGGTGACACTGTCTGTCTACAGGTGTGGTGACACTGTCTGTCTACAGGTGTGGTGACACTGCCTGGCTACAGGTGTGGTGACACTGCCTGGCTACAGGTTTCATAGATTCATCTATATATATAAAGCGGCTCTTCTGTCTGTCCCGATGTCTGTCTGTCCGTGTTCTATACGTTTGAAAGTTACAGAGCGTACCGACGCGCGCGTCGCCTCAAAAGAAAGCTTGCGATTCCGGACCGGTCATAGGCGCATTTACGTTTCGGCCGGAAAAAAATCCCGCCCGCGGTATCCAAAAAACATTCAGCGTTCCGCTCATTAGCATCTCATTAGCGACCGTGTGGCGTCGAGGTCGACCAATCGGACGGCGGGTTCCTGGCGCGTGCCATCCTACAGTTGAGTGTCGAGTGACTCGACGATTGACCAATCCTACGCTTCGGTGATCTGACTCTGTGGGCGGGCCTTATCCTTCTGAACCGAGGTGAGTGGCCGCCATCTTGATTTTTCACGATTTTTTCCCCACACTTTCAGTGTGTTAGGGAAGTAAGGTAAATATTTGAATTATGTGTTAGGGAATTAATTAACAATTTATTTCATTTTTATATTGTGTTTAGCAAATGCACACGCGGTGGGCGGGGCAGTTGGCTCCTCGTTCGAGACCAGGCCTGCGTCCGACCCGAGGGGCCACTTAGTTCACCGGCAGCCGAGCCCTGCCACCTATTCACATCTACCGTCCTTCTTGCATGGGCCTACCGAGCGACTCCTACTCCCTCCTCCTCTTTTGCTGCTCTCTATTTATTTAATCTCCTCTTACTCGGCGAAAGATGAGTTTAAAAAAAAAAGAAGAGGCCGCCAGTTGCGCGGCCGCCTTGACGACGGCACGCATTCGCACGGCCCCCGTTACCCCGGCAACGGGGCACGCCGGCGGTCTTGAAACCACGCATGCGCACGGCCCGCCACCCCGTGACGCCAGCACGCATGAGTTTAAAAAAAATGAAGAGGCCGCCAGTTGCGCAGCCGCCTTGACGCCGGCACGCATGCGCACGGCCCCCGTGACGCCAGCACACAGCCTCGGGAGATCGCGGGGGGGGGCGAGCCTCGAGAAATCGCGGGGGGGGGAGAGCCTCGGGAAATCGCGGGGGGGGGGGAGAGCCTCGGGAAATCGCGGGGGGGGAGAGCCTCGGGAAATCGCGGGGGGGGGGGAGAGCTTCTCTGTTCCCCCCCCAGTCTCTCTCTGTTCCACCCCCCAGTCTCTCTCTGTTCCCCCCCCAGTCTCTCTCTGCTCCCCCCCCCCAGTCTCTCTCTGCCGCCCCCCCACCCCCCCAGTCGCTCTCTCTCTCTCTTCCAACAACATGCCCTCGAAAAAGCCTCGGCAACGCCGGGCTCACCCCAGCTAGTCTTATATATATAAATCGGTACTTCTGTCCTTCTGTCCTTCTGTCTGTCTGTCATCGCGTGTGCGTCTGGCGGGCTATGTGCTCGAAAGTAACAGGGCGTACCTACGCGCGCGTTACCTCCAAAGAAAGCTTACGCTTCTGAGACGGTTTTAAGCGTATTTACGTTTCGGCCGGGCTAAAATCGCGCCCGCGGTATCCGAAAAACGTTAACATTCCGCTCATTAGCATCTCATTATCCGCTCATTAGCGACAGAGTGACCTCGAGCTCTACCAATCGTACGCCGGGTTGCTGGCGTGTGCCGCCGGGCCAATCGGTGCGTGTGTGGCCGGGCCTTATCGTTCTGAACCGAGGTGAGTCGCCGCCATCTTGATTCCAAACTTTTCCTTTCTTTTTCCCGCTTTCTGCGTCTTTAAAAAAAACGTTGCGTTTAAAACACATATTGTTTTAAAAAAAAATGATTTAGAAACGAATTAACTTATCTAATCTCATTAATTTTCCTACCTTTCCCCGTTTTTCCAGGTAGGCCTCGAAGCCTCGGCTTCTCCTTCGCACCCATGCCCGAGCTAGGCACCTCCCGGCCCCACTCGAAGGCTGGAGGGCCGAGCCTCAGCCCAGCGCTGCTAGGGTGCGCGCGCAGCAGGAGCTGAGACGCGGCGTCTCTCTCTGGCTTGGCCGGGGGGCGGGGCTTGCTGAGCGTCAAGCGTTACCCTGGCAACTCCGGCGGCCGTCTCGCACAGCCGCAATCGGCGGTCTTCACCTCGGGGGGGGGGGGCCCGCGACCCTCGGGGGGGGGGGCCGCGCGTGCGCAGCAGGAGCAGCTGAGACGCGGCGTCTCTCTCTCTCTGGCTCGGCCCGGTGGCGGGGCTTGGTCAGCGTCACGGTTACCCTGGCAACCGGGCCCGCCGGCCGAGCCAGAGAGAGACGCCGCGTCTCAGCTCCTGCTGCGTGCGCAATCGGCGGTCTTCACCTCGGGGGGGGGGGGCGCAACCCTCGGGGGGGGTGGGCGCGACCCTCGGGGGGGGCCGCGACCCTCGGGGGGGCCGCGACCCTCCGGGGGGGGCCCCCCGCCCTCCCTCCCCTCCCTCCCCCCCGCCCTCGCCCCCTCCCCCTTCCCCCGCCCTCCCTTCCCCCCTTTCCCCCCCCGCCCTCCCCCCTCCCTTCCCCCCTCCCCCCTGCCCTCCCTTCCCCCCTCCCTTCCCCCTCTCCCTTCCCCCCCCGCCCTCCCATACCTCCCCGCCCTCCCCCCTCCCCCTCGCCCTCCCTTCCCCGCCCTCCCCTCCCCTCCCCCCTCCGCTCCCCCGTCCCCTCCCCCCCTCCCCTCCCCTCACCCTCCCCTCCCCCCCTCCCCTCCCCTCCCTCTCTTCCCCCCAGTCGCTCTCTCTCTTCCCCCCAGTCGCTCTCTCTCTTCCCCCCAGTCGCTCTCTCTCTCTCTTCCAACAACAACATTCCCTCGAAAAAGCCTCGGCACCGCCGGGCACTTCAGCTAGTAGAGTTATACAGCACAGAAAGAGGCCCTTCGGCCCATCGTGTCTGCGCCGTCCATCAAGCCCTGTCTAATCTAATCCCATTTTCCAGCATTTGGTCCATAGCCTTGTATGCAATGACATTTCAAGTGCTCATCCAAATGCTTCTTGAATGTTGTGAGGGTTCCTGCCTCTACCACCCTTTCAGGCAGTGAGTTCCAGACTCCAACCACCCTCTGGGTGAAAAAGTTCCTCCTCAAATCCCCTCTAAACCTCCTGCCCCTTACCTTGAATCTATGCCCCCTTGTTATTGACCCCCCTACTAAGGGGAAAAGTTCCTCTTTATCTACCCTATCTATGCCCCTCATCATTTTGTACACCTCAATCAGGTCCCCCCTCAGCCTTCTTTGCTCCAAGGAAAACAACCCCAGCCTGTTTAGTCTTTCTTCATAGCTGAATCTTCTCTGCACCCTCTCCAAAGCAATCACATCCTTCCTATAGTGAGGCGACCAGAACTGCACACAGTACTCCAGCTGTGGCCTTACCAACGTTTTGTACAGCTCCATCATAACCTCCCTGCTCTTATACGCAGGGGCACGGTTGTGGTGTATGTGCCTTTAAGAGCAATGGTGGTGTATGTGCCTTTAAGAGCCCCAGGTGTGCGTAATGCCAGTAATTGCCACTTGGGCTATATAAGCCTGTGTATTGTGTATATCCTTTAGAACCCCCCCCCAGACTTGCTTAGTAAATACCTATGAACCAACTCCTGTCTTCAGTGTCTTTATCTACACACGGACACTACAGTGGCGACGAAGTGGAAACGGACCTGCAATTCGGCAGCACCTCAAGGACATCGATTCCTCCAGCGTCCAGAAGACTCAAGGAAGTAATAGAAACTGTGGTTTCACCAGCTGGCCAAGCTGGTGGCAGGTACTGCGCTAATCCTTCCTGGGCGTCAGGCTGGGGCTCCAGCGGCGGGCTCTACAGCTGAGACAAGCAGCAAAATCGGAGGCAAGCAATAACGGACTGGGAGGGTGCACTCGGGAGACGGCCGGTGCGGCAAGCAGGTCAGCATTTAGACCTCCGTCGGGAACGAGTCTCCAACAAGTGAATAAACGGAAACCACAGTAAAACAGCGTTGTTATCGGTAGCAGCGGCGGGGAAGCGCGGGAAGCGCCATATCGTTGCTACAGAGAAAAAAAAAGCGCGGGAAGCGCCATATCTTTTTTTTGAAATGCCTAAGTCTGGCAATATTGATGCTTTTGATAACGAAACAGAGCCTAACTTTGGCAATATTGATGTTTTTGATAACAAGATAGAGGATTGGACCACATATGTAGAAAGAGTGGAGGTGTTTTGCACCGCAAATGGAATGGAATAGAAAATGAAAAAAAAGCTTCAGTTCTTCTGGATCTAATGGGCGCAGAAACATACAAGCTGTTATGCAACTTAATCACTCCAGCCGAACCGATGGACAAGAATTTTGAAGAGATTGTTGATACCCTACACTGCCAATTCGAGGCAGGACTGGCAGATTCTCTGCAAGACAAATTCACCTGCGATCCCCTAAGTGTAGAAACACAAAAGAAGGTATCTTCTAGAAAAGATTTAACACTGGACAAGGCTTTCAGTGTAATAGGAGTGGCAAAGATAAAGCAAAGGCCACAGGACTTCGGCACCCATGAAATGACACGGGGTTTCAAGAAATGTTATCGATGCGGCAGATCCAACCATGACCAGAGGGATTGCTGGTTCAAAGAAAAAGCATGCAAGCGATGCGGAAAGATAAGACATATTCCACGTGTATGCCGATCTGAAAATAAAAAATCCACTAACAGGAAAAGAATCAATAAGGAAAAGCACAGAAAGGTACAAATGATGACGGACAGTAGCTCCAAAGACCAGAAGAGCGATAGCGACTCTGGGAACAAGAGACTAAGCTGTCTCAAATTACACAATGTAATTGCCAATGAAGATTACCAAACCATTTGGGTTACCCTCACAATAGCAGGGTCCCCAGTTAAAATGGAGCTAGATACAGGATCAGCTCTAACCGTGATAAATCGACGAGATTACGAGAGGCTATTTTCGCATATACCTCTAAAAGACACATCCATTATCTTAAAAACATATACGGGGCAGAAAGTCTACCCCAAAGGAAAAATAAGGGTGCCTGTGGTATACAACGGCAAAGAAATACAAAAGTTGTATTTATACATTCTACAAGATGGTGGTCCACCGTTGTTGGGACGTGAATGGATAAGGAAGATACGTTTAGACTGGCACTCCATTCAGGCACTGACGGTGACCAGTAAGGAAAAAAACAATGATGACATCATACCTGAACGATTAAAAGACATCTTGGCCAACGCCAAAGAAGTGTTTCAAGAGAAACTAGGAACCTTGAAAGGCATCACCGCCTCAATAAAAGTGGAAGATACAGCAATTCCCAAATTTTTTAAGGCAAGACCGGTGCCATACGCAATGCGTCCGGCAGTCAAGGCAGAGCTGGAGAATTTGGAAAAGGCAGGCGTATTATCCAAAGTAGATTGGAGCGAATGGGCAACACCCATCGTTCCAGTCATGAAAAAAGCATTGAAAAATAACTCTGAGGAACAGAGAAAAATTCGCATATGTGGGGACTTTAAGGTGACTGTAAACCCGGTCCTTCACACGGTACAGTATCCTCTCCCGAGGATAGAAGATATTTTCGCCTCACTATCCGGAGGGAAACGTTTCACAAAAATTGACTTGGCACAGGCATATCTACAGATGGAGGTTGAGGAGACCTCTAAAAAGTATCTCACAATAAACACACACAAAGGCCTGTACCAGTACAATCGACTGGTTTTTGGAGTAGCATCAGCTCCAGCTATCTGGCAAAGAGCTATGGAGCAAGTCCTGCAAGGGATTCCGGGGACTCAATGCTACCTAGACGACATCCTTATAACAGGAGAAAACGACAACGAGCACCTTGCCAATTTGGAGCAGGTGCTCACTAGGCTGAAAGAACGGGGCCTACGAGCAAATCGCCCCAAGTGCGAATTTTTCCAAAATCAGATATCATATTGTGGCCACATAATTAATAAGGAAGGGTTGCATAAGTCACCTGAAAAAATTGAAGCAGTTATAAAAGCCCCAGCACCTGAAAATGTTTCACAATTAAGGTCATTCCTGGGATTAATAAATTACTATCATAAATTTTTACCGAACTTATCAACTATTCTACACCCTCTTAATGATCTTCTACAGACAGGAGTGATTTGGAAATGGAACGAAGACTGTAAACGTGCCTTCCATAAATGTAAAGACTTAATCACATCCGAGAAAGTTTTGGCTCATTACAACCCATCACTACCAATCAGACTGGCGTGCGATGCATCCCCTTACGGCATAGGAGCGGTATTATCCCATAGATTCCCTAATGGCTCAGAACGGCCGATAGCTTTTGCGTCACGCTCATTAAACTCAGCTGAGCGTAACTATGCCCAAATCGACAGGGAAGCACTCAGCCTGGTATGGGGAGTGAAGAAATTCAACCATTACCTACACGGACAAAAATTTACCTTGCTGACTGACCATCAACCCCTCATCTCCATATTCAACCCTAAAAAAGGTGTCCCCATTATGACGGCACAAAGACTACAGAGGTGGTCCCTTTTTCTAGGGGCACACCAATACAACATTGAATACAAAGGGTCAAAACAGCATGGGAATGCTGACGGTTTATCGCGCCTACCGTTGCCAACGATAGAAGAGGCACCTACAGTAGACCCAATAGAGATATTCCACTCTACCATAGTGGAATGTCTACCGGTGACAAATTCTGCCATTGAAAGGGAGACAAGAAATGACCCTACTCTCTCACGGGTCTACGATTTAACAGTGAAGGGATGGCCAGCACATGGCGAGCCACTGTTGCCAGCATTCTCGCAAAGAAGAGAACAGCTGTCAGTGTGCCGAGGAACCTTGATGTGTGGATCCAGAGTGGTGATTCCACCCAAACTCCAGGATAAAGTGCTAAAGGAGCTTCACGAGGGGCATCTGGGTGGAGTGAAAATGAAGAACCTAGCTAGGGCGTTTGTATGGTGGCCAGGTATCGATGGAGACATCGAAGAAATAACCAAGAGCTGCCTAGGATGCCAGAAGGTCCAAAACGCTCCACCACAAGCCCCTCTACATCCATGGGAGTGGCCCTCATCTCCCTGGCAAAGGGTGCACATCGACTTTGCTGGTCCATTTATGGACTCAATGTTTCTAATCGCAGTTGATGCACACTCCAAGTGGCCGGAGGTAATAAAGATGTCCTCCACCACCACGGAAAAAACCATCACAGTATTAAGGACCATATTTGCCAGGAATGGGCTGCCGGAACAGATATGTTCTGATAATGGACCGCAATTTGTGTCCGAAGAATTCAGAAAGTTCTTAAAGAACAATGGGGTAAAGCACTACACGTCCGCCCCATACCATCCCGCCACCAATGGATTGGCTGAAAGGTTTGTCCAGACCTTCAAGAAGGCCATAAAGGCCATGAGTAATGAAGACATAAAACTTCAGCACAAGGTGGATAACTTCTTATTTGCATATAGGAATGCAACACATATGGTTACTAACCAAACTCCCGCCATGATGTTCTACAATAGAAACCTAAGATGCCGGCTGGATTTGGTCAAGCCCAACATCCGAAGGGACGTGGAGAACCGGCAGTTTCAGGGCATGAATGAAAAGCCAACTAGGATCTTCCAGATAGGCCAACCGGTTTTGGCCCGGGACTACCGTACCGAGAAATGGCAGCCTGGAACTATCTGCACACGACTAGGACCACTGATGTATACCGTGGACATCGGAGAAAGCATAATAAGACGCCATGCTGACCAAATCATCAAGTCATCCGAAAAGGGACAACCTACACCACCACTCTATACATCTAACGATGAAGTAGATATACCCATATCTACCTCCGATCCGGTGAGACTGGAACCCGATGAACCCGACACTGGCATTCAAGCCGAATCAGCCTTGCCAGAAGAACCTACTACACCACCAGAAACTACTACACCCCCGAGGCGTTATCCGGACCGAGTCAGGAAGCCTCCTGAGAGACTAACTTATAATTAGTTAATACAGCAATGTATCTTATTTTGCATATAACATTTAATTAATAATTACTTAAAATATGATGTACTAGTTAGCTAGAAGGGGAGGAATTGTGGTGTATGTGCCTTTAAGAGCCCCAGGTGTGCGTAATGCCAGTAATTGCCACTTGGGCTATATAAGCCTGTGTATTGTGTATATCCTTTAGACCCCCCCCAGACTTGCTTAGTAAATACCTATGAACCAACTCCTGTCTTCAGTGTCTTTATCTACACACGGACACGACAACGGTGGCATAGTGGTTAGCACTGTTGCCTCACAGCGCCAGGGACCCGGGTTCAAATCTGGCCTCGGGCGACTGTCTGTGTGGAGTTTGCACATTCTCCCCGTGTCTGCGTGGGTTTCCTCCGGGGGCTCCGGTTTCCTCCCACAGTCCAAAGATGTGCAGGTTAGGTTGATTTGGCTATGATAAATTGACCCTTAGTGTTAGGGGATTAAATACGTGGGGTTACGGGGATAGGGTGGGATATGTGTCGGTGCAGGCTCGATGGGCCGAAATGGCCTCTATCTGCACTGTGGGGATTCTGTGATTCTGTGATATTCTATGCCTCGGCTAATGAAGGCAAGTATCCCATATGCCTTTTTAACCACCTTATCTACCTGATCCGCTGCCTTCAGGGATCTATGTACATGTACACCAAGGTCCCTCTGACCCTCTGTGCTTCCTAGGGTCCTACCACTCATTGTGTATTCCCTTGCCTTATTTGTCCGTCCAAAATGCATCACCTCGCACTTTTCAGGGTTAAATTCCATTTGCCACTTTTCCGCCCATCTGACCAACCCGTTTATATCGTCCTGTAGCCTGAGGCTTTCCTCCTCGCAATTTACCACCCCACCAATTTTCGTGTCATCTGCGAACTTACTGATCATACCTTTTACATTCTCATCCAAATCATTTATGTAGATCACAAACAGCAAGGGACCCAGCACCGATCCCTGAGGTACCCCACTGGACACAGGCTTCCAGTCACAAAAGCAACCTTCGACCATCACCCTCTGCCTCCTGCCACTCAGCCAGTTTAGGATCCAACGTGCCAAGGCACCCTGGATCCCATGGGCTCTTACCTTCTTGACCAGTCTCCTATGCGGGACTTTGTCAAAAGCCTTACTGAAGTCCATGTATACCACATCCACAGCATTTCCCTCATCCACACACCTAGTCACCCCTTCGAAAAATTCAATCAGATTGGTCAGACATGATTTACCCTTGACAAAGCCATGCTGACTATCCCCGATTAATCCTTGCCTCTCCAAGTGGAGACTAATTTTGTCCCTCAGAATTTTTTCCAATAATTTCCCTACCACAGATGTTAGGCTCACTGGCCTGTAATTCCCTGGTTTATCCCTGCTACCCTTCTTGAATAATGGTACTACGTTAGCTGTTCTCCAGTCCTCTGGTACATCCCCTGTGGCCAGAGAGGTTCTGAAAATTTGTGTCAGAGCCCCTGCAATCTCCTCCTTTGCCTCACACAGCAGCCTGGGATACATCTCGTCCAGGCCTGGGGATTTATCCACTTTTTGGCCTGCTAAAACCGCTAGTACCTCCTCCCTCTCGATGCTAATATGTTCAAGTATATCACAGTCCCCTTGCCCGATTTCTATGTCTAAATCGTCTTCCTCCATAGTGAACACAGATGCAAAAAATTCATTTAAAACCCCGCCTACATCATCTGGCTCTACACACAGATTGCCACTTTGGTCCCTAATGGGCCCTACCCTTTCCCTGGTTATCCTCTTGCCCTTAATATACTTATAAAACATCTTAGGATTTTCCTTTATTTTGCTCGCCAGTGTTATTTCATGGCCCCTCCTCGCTCTCCTAATTTCTTTTTTAAGTATGCCCCTGCACTTTTTATACTCCTCTAGGGCTTCCTCCGTCTTTAGTCTTTTGTAACTGCCAAAAGCCCCCCTTTTTTTACTAATGCATTTTTGTATATCCCTTGTCATCCAAGGCTCCCTTTGCTTGTTGGTACCACCCTTGACCTTTACGGGAACATGTTGGCGTTGTACTCTCTCTATTTCCCTTCTGAAAGTCTCCCACTGCTTTGATGTGGATTTTCCTATAAGTAGCTGCTCCCAGTCCACTTTGGCCAGATCATATTAAAATCGGCCTTCCCCCAATTTAGAACCTTTATTTCCGGGCCGTCTTTGTCTTTTTCCATGACCACCTTAAATCTCACCGAATTATGGTCACTGTCGCCAAAATGCTCTCCTACTGACACTTCCACCACTTGCCCGGCTACATTCCCTAGAATTAGGTCCAGTACCGCCCCCTCTCTTGTAGGACTTTCTACACGCTGGCTCAAAAAGCTCTCCTGGATGCACTTTAAGAATTCTGCACCCTCTAAGCCTTTCACACTCTGACTATCCCAATTAATATTGGGGAAGTTGAAATCCCCCACTATTATTACCCTATTATTTGCACATTTCTCTGTGATTTGCCTACATATCTGTTCCTCTATCTCCCCCTGACTGTTTGGGGGCCTATAGTACACTCCCAACAAAGTGCTTGCCCCCTTTTTGTTTTTAAGTTCTACCCATATGGCCTCATTAGAGGAACCCGCTAATATATCATCCCTCCTTACAGCAGTAATTGACTCCTTAATTAATATTGCAACACCCCCTACCCTTTTACACCCCCCTCTGTCTCGCCTGAAGATTCTATACCCCGGAATATTGAGCTGCCAGTCCTGACCCTCCCTCAACCATGTCTCCGTGATAGCAACAATATCGTACTCCCATGTGTTCAACAACAACTTCAGTTCATCTACCTTATTTGCAAGACTCCTTGCATTAAAATAAATGCCTTCCAGCCTTGCCATATTCCCTTTTGCCTTCACATATTTGCTCTGCCTTCCCAGCTGACTTGTTTTTTCCTCCGTATTTGGCTGTAATTCACCCCCTACTATAGCTCCACTCTGTATCCCATCCCCCTGCCAAGTGGTGACACTGTCTGGCTACAGGTGTGGTGACACTGTCTGGCTACAGGTGTGGTGACACTGCCTGGCTACAGGTGGTGATACTGTCTGGCTACAGGTGTGGTGACACTGTCTGGCTACAGGTGGTGATACTGTCTGGCTACAGGTGTGGTGACACTGTCTGGCTACAGGTGGTGATACTGTCTGGCTACAGGTGTGGTGACACTGCCTGGCTACAGGTGTGGTGACACTGCCTGGCTACAGGTGTGGTGACGCTGCCTGGCTACAGGTGTGGTGACGCTGCCTGGCTACAGGTGTGGTGACACTGCCTGGCTACAGGTGTGGTGACGCTGCCTGGCTACAGGTGTGGTGACACTGTCTGGCTACAGGTGGTGATACCGTCTGGCTACAGGTGTGGTGACACTGCCTGGCTACAGGTGTGGTGACGCTGCCTGGCTACAGGTGTGGTGACACTGCCTGGCTACAGGTGTGGTGACAGAGACTCTGGGTGAGGCTGAGAGCTGGTGTTAGCTGACACTGGCCATTCACTGAGGCCAGAGCAATTGATGGGGTCAGTCTACTCACTCCTGGCAGGGTCAGGTAGCAGGAGCTGCTCTGGGTTTGTAACACGTGAGCTCATTCACTTCCTGTTTGTTTCCACTGATGTAAATTTATACTTTAGTGAAAAACTTTCATTTGACAGCGCCTTTCACAACCTCAGGTTGTCCCAGAGTGCTTTGCAGCCAATGAAGTACTTTTGAAATGTAGTCACTGTTGTAATGTGGGAAACACGGCAGCCAATTTGAGCACAGCAAGCTCCCACAAACAACAATGTGATAATGACCAGATAGTCTGTTTTAATCAGAGTCATAGGGGGAGAAATTCGGTATTGTAGCGGTTCATGTAGATCGCCACTAAATAAGAGAGTTTGACTTCGACGAACTATTAACAAGTTGTTTATTTACAGGAACAGACTAATTACATCAGGTAAGATGGCAGGTAAGATGGCTGACTGTAGGAGCACCGTGGTGTAGGTCTTGTCCCAGCGGGGACTCCACGAGGACTGAGTTCGCAGTCCTGTGGGGAGTGTGATGACGTCATCGCGTTTGTGTTGTGACGTCATCACGTTGTTTGCGTTTCCCGCGCTTAGGGCGTCACGTGATGCGCGTCGTTGCATCGCTGGCCGTTGAGGCCGAGGTCGCGAGGCCGGGCTGTGCCGGTGCTTGCCGCGGGAGCGGAAGATCGCGTCGCTCCCGTCGGCTGGCCATTGAGGCCGAAGACGCTGGGCCAGGCTGTGCCGGCGCACGCACATCACGTCGTACGTGACGTGACGTCAGCGCGCTAGGGCGCGTCTTAAAGGGGCAATGGCTACAACAGGTAAGTTAAAAGGGCAACGGCCCCAAAAGGTAAGTTAAAGGGAATTATGTGTCTTTATGTAAGGGACAACCAGTGGTACCGCCACAGTATCGCCGAAATGGAACATAGACACACTGGCGCCGGCCAGTTTTTAAAGGGGAGGGTCGATTTTGCTCTCCATCCACACCCTGCTCATTGCAGCCTTGAATCTCAGCCTGGAGAGACCTGTACATCAAATCTGCTAGAAAGAACAATGGAGAGGCCCAAGGAAAGAGCTCAGAGTGCAGCCCCCACAGTCTCTTCTAAAACGATAAAAGGAAGGACAAATCAAAATGAACCTGCAAAGTAACTCCTTCACACAGCGTTGAATCTCTCCAGTAGTCTCTCTCTCTCTCTCTCAGAATGCGTGGTGCAAAAATGTCACCAACAAAAAAATGCAGGAAGTCTTATGTTCATTAATAAATAGACATTCTTATTATGAACACAGCTAGCTTTTGCTAGACACTTTTATTGAGCACATGTGGACTAGGTACAGTATCTGTAAAGGCCTCCATCTTGACTGCTGCCTTGTGGGTAGCCTAGTGCCTCATGGGTAATGTAGTCTTAATATACATACAGCTGGGTAGTGTAGTCTTATACATACAGCTATATACAGCTCTACGGCTCCACCTAGTGTCCACTATAGAATGACATGTTAGTGATCATTACAGGAAGTGGCTGCCTTTAAATAGCGCTCCCCCAGTTCCTTCCTGACTGCAAAACACTCCCCTCAACCTGTCGTTGCTAGCGGCAGGCGGTAAGGCAGGGGGGCGCCACTCAATGTCCGGTCTGGGGCGCTACCGGGGCGTTGCACACTCGACTGACGTCATGATCTGCCAGCGCAGGAGATCGTGGCGGTAGTGTTTAGTGCCGCTGCAAAATGTCTAGTTAATTTCGTGAGCGGTGCAAACATCGCCGTGCCTGGGCGCTAGTTGCTTTGCGCCCCATTAGCGCCCTCTTAAGGCACTAATGGGAGACGCAAACCAACTGAATTTTTCCCCCACAGAGTCATACAGCACAGAAAGAGGCCCTTCGGCCCATGCCAGCCATCAAGCCCTGTCTATTCTAATCCCATTTTCCAGCACTTGGTCTGTAGCCTTGTATGCTATGGCGCTTCAAGTGCTCATCTAAATGCTTCTTGAATGTTGTGAGGGTTCCTGCCTCTACCATCCTTTCAGGCAGTGAGTTCCAGATTCCAACCACCCTCTGGGTGAAAATGTTTTTCCTCAAATCCCCTCTAAACCTGCTGCCCCTTACTTTGAAACTATGCCCCCTGGTTATTGACCCCTCTACTAAGGGGAAAAGTTCCTTTCTACCTACCCTATCTATGCCCCTCATAATTTTGTACACCTCAATCAGGTCCCCCCTCAGCCTTCTCTGCTCTAAGGAAAACAACCCCAGCCTGTCCAGTCTCTCCTCATAGCTGAAGCGCTCCAGCCCAGGTAACATCCTGGTGAATCTCCTCTGCACCCTCTCCAATGCAATCACATCCTTCCTATAGTGTGGTGACCAGAACTGCACACAGTATTCCAGCTGTGGCCTAACTAGCGTTTGTACAGCTCCATCATAACCTCTCTGCTCTTATATTCAATGCCTCGGCTAATGAAGGCAAGTATTCCATATGCCTTTTTAACCACCTTATCCACCTGTCCTGCTGCCTTCAGGGATCTATGTACATGCACACCAAGGTCCCTCTGATCCTCTGTCCTTCCTAGGGTCCTACCATTCATTGTGTATTCCCTTGCCTTGTTAGTCCTCCCAAAATGCATCACCTCACACTTTTCAGGGTTAAATTCCATTTGCCAATGTTCTGCCCATCTGACCAACCCGTTTATATCGTCCTGTAGCCTGAGGCTTCCCTCCTCGCTATTTACCACTCCACCAATTTTCGTGTCATCTGCGAACTTACTGATCATACCTGCTACATTCATATCTCAATCATTGATGTACACTACAAACAGCAAAGGACCCAGCACCGATCCCTGCGATACACCACTGGACACAGGCTTCCAGTCACAAAAACAACCTTCGACCATCACCCTCTGCCACTAAGCCAATTTTGGATCCAGTGATGTTGGTTGAGGGATAAATATTGGCCCCAGGACACCGGGGAGAACTCCCCTGCTCTTCTTCGAATAGTTTCATGGGATCTTTTACATTCACCTGAGAGGGTAGACGGGGCTTCGGTTTAACGTCTCGTCTGACAGACAGTTAAATCGGTTTGGAGATTTTAGTGTGATCTCAGGCTTCATTTTACAACATTGGCCATTTTAGTTGGATTTGGACGTAAACAGCATCAGTGCAAAGCCAGGAAATCATGTCCAGAGGAAGGAATGTGCACAGGGCAATCGCAGCAGGGGCATGAGTCGATGTTTGAGTGGGATGCCTCATTATAGTGAACAAAGCCATTGAGACCCAAATAAAATGGCTCCCAGAGTGCTAAATATTGTAAAGGAAGCTGAAATTTGTGGGATTAAAGGGACAGTCACAACGTGGATACAACATTGGCTAAAGGACAGAAAGTGGAGAGTAATGGTGAACGGTTGTTTTTCAGACTGGAGGGAAGTATACAGTGCTGTTCCCCAGGGGTCGGTATGAGGACCACTGCTCGTTTTGATATATATTAATGACCTGGGTATACAAGGCATAATTTCAAAGTCTGCTGGTGACACGAAACTCGGAAATGTAATGAACAATGAGGCGGATGGTAGCAGACTACAGGAGGACATAGACAGACTGGTGAAATGGGCAGACACGTGGCAGACGGAATTTAACGCAGAGACATGCGAAGCGATACATTCCAGTAGGAAGAATGAGGAGAGGCAATAGAAACTAAATGGGACTATTTTAAAGGTGGTGCAGGAACAGAGAGACCTGGGGGTGGATGTACACAAATCATTGAAGCTGGCAGGACAAGTTGAGAAGACTGTTAAACAAGTATACGGGATCCCGGGCTTTATCAATAGAGGAATAGAGTACAAAAGCAAGGGAGTTCTGCTAAACCTTTATGAATCACTGGTTAGGCCTCAGCTGGAGTATTGTGCACCGCACTTTAGGAAGGTGTCAAGGCCTTAGAGAGGGTGCAGTGGAGATTTACCAGAATGGTACCAGGGAGGAGGGACTTCAATAATGTGGAGAGACTGGAGAAGCTGGGGTTGTTCTCCTTAGAGCAGAGAAGGTTAAGAGAAGATTTAATAGAAGTGTTTAAAATAATGAGGGGTTTTGACAGAGTAGATAGGGAGAAATTGTTTCCACTGGCAGGATGCTCGGTAACCAGAGGACACAGATTTAAGATCATTGGCAAAAGAGCCAGGGGGGAGCTGAGGATTTTTTTTACGCAGCGAGTTGTTGTGATCTGGAACGCGCTGCCTGTAAGTGTGGTGGAAGCAGATTCAACAGTAACTTTCAAAAGGGAAATAGATAAACACTTGAAGGGGAAAAATTTGCAGGGCTATGGGGAAAGAGCAGAGGAGTGGGACTAATTGGAGAGCTCGTTCAAAGAGCCGGCACAGGCACGATGGGCCGAATGGCCTCCTTCTACATAAGAAATAGGAGCAGGAGGAGGCCATTTGGCCCTTCGAGGCTGCTCCGCCTTTCAATAAGATCATGGCTGATCTTCTACCTCATCTCCACCTTCCCGCACTATCCCCATATCCTTTAATTCCCTTCGTTCCCAAAAATCTATCGATCTCTGTCTTGAATATACTCAATGACTGAGCCTCCACAGCCCTCTGGGGTAGAGAATTCCAAAGATTCACCACCCTCTAAGTGAAGAAATTTCTCCTCATCTCAGTCCTAAATGGCTGACCCCTTATTCTGAGACTGTGACCCCTGGTTCCAGACTCCCCAGCCAGAGGAAACATTTTCCTAGCATTAACCCTGTCAAGCCCCTTAAGAATTTTATATGTTTCAATGAGATCGCCTCTCATTCTTCTAAACTCTAAGGAATATAGGCCTAGTCTACTCAATCTCTCCTCATAGGACAATCCCCCCCATCCCAGGAACCAGTCTGGTGAACCTTCGCTGCACTCCATCGAAGGCAAGTATGTCTTTCCTTAGGTAAGGAGACCAGAACTGTACACAATACTCCAGGTGTGGCCTCACCAATGCCCTGTATAATTGTAGTAAGATTTCTTTACTCTTATACTCTAATACAAAAGCTAACATACCATTTGCTTTCCTAATTGCTTGCATTTATATAGCGCCATTCACGACCACTGGACGTCCCAAAGCACTTTACAGCCAATGAAGTACTTTTTGAAGTGTAGTCACTGTTGTAATGTGGGAAACGCAGCAGCCAATTTGCACACAGCAAGCTCCCACAAACAGCAATGTGATAATGATCAGATAGTCTGTTTTAGTGATGTTGATTGAGGGATAAATATCGGCCAGGACACCAGGGAAAACTCTTCTTCAAAATAGTGCCATGGAATCTTTTACGTCCACCTGAAGGAGTAGACGGGGCTTCGGTTTAACGTCTCAGCCGAAAGATGCCACCTCCGACAGTGCAGCACTCCCTCAGCACTGCACTGGAGTGTCAGCCCGATACTGTTGAGAGGATGGGTCTTATCACTCCAGACTGAATCTGCTGTACTTGTTCTGCTGCATTATAACCTGCATGTTAACTTTCAGTGATTCATGTACAAGGACACCCAGGTCCCTCTGAGTACAAACATTTCCCAGTCTCGCACCAGTCAAAAAATATTCTGCTTTTTTGTTTTTCCTACCAACGTGGATAACTTCCCACTTCCCCACCTTGTATTCCATTTGCCGTGTCCTTGCCCACTCAGTCAACTTGTCTATATCCTTCTGCAGCCTCTTTGTGTCCTCCTCACACCATCATCAGCAAACCTGGATACAGTACACTCACAGTCCCTTCATCTCAGTCATTAATATAGACTGTGAATAGCTGAGGCCCCAGCACTGATCCTTGCGGCACCCCACTAGTTACAACCTGCCAACCTGAAAAATTCCTACTGTTTCCTGTCCATTAACCAATCCTCAAGCCACGCTCCCCCCAATTACCCCCAATTCCATCAGTCCTAATTTTGTGTAATAACCTCTTGTGTGGCACCTTATTGAATGCTTTTTGAAAATCCAAATACACCACATTCACTGGTTCCCCCTTATCCATTCTATTAGTTACACCTTCAAAAAACTCGAACAGATTTGTCAAACAGGATTTCCTTTTTATAAAACCATGTTGACTCTGCCTAATCATATTATGATTTTTTAAGTGTCCTGTTACCACTTAACAATAGATTCTAGCATTTTGCCTACTACTGACGTCAGGCTAACTGGCCTCTAGTTCCCCGTTTTTTCTCTTCCTCCTTTCTTAAATAGCGGGTTTATGTTTGCTACCTTCCAATCCTTGGGGACTGTTCTCGAATCTTGGGAATTCTGGAAGATTAATACCAATGCATCCACTATCTCTGCAGCTACCTCTTTTAAAACCCTAGGATGCAGGTCATCAAGTCCAGGGGATTTGTTGCCACTTAGTCCCATTAATTTCTCCAGTACTATGTCTTTACGTATACTGATTTCATTAAGATCCTCAATTCGATTCACTCCACGTGATATCAAGAAACGGCTGAGCGCACTGGATACAGCAAAGTCTCTGGGCCCTGACAATATCCCGGCTATCATGCTGAAGGCTTGTGCTCCAGAACTAGCCGCACCTCTAGCCAAGCTATTCCACTGCAGCTACAACACTGGCATCTATCCGACAATGTGGAAAACTGCCCAGGTATGTCCTGTCCACAAAAAGCAGGACAAATCCAATCCAGCCAATTACTGCTCCATCAGTCTACTCTCAATCATCAGCAAAGTGATGGAAGGTGTCATCAACAGTGCTATCAAGAGGTACTTACTCACCAATAACCTGCTCACAGATGCCCAGTTTGGGTTCCGCCAAGACCATTCAGCTCCCAACCTCATTACAGCCTTGGTCCAAACATGGACAAAGGCGCTGAATTCCAGAGGTGAGGTGAGAGTGAGTGCCCTTGACATCAAGGCAGCATTTGACCGAGTCTGGCATCAAGGAGCTCTAGTAAAACTGAAGTCAATGGGAACCGGGGGGAAAATGCGCCACTGGCTGGAGTCATGCCTAGCACAAAGGAAGATGGTTGTGGTGGTTGAAAGTCAATCATCACAGCCCCAGGACATCGCTGCAGGAGTTCCTCAGGGCAGTGTCCCAGGCCCAACCATCTTCAGCTGCTTCATCAATGACCTTCCCTCCAACATAAGGTCGGAAATGGGGATGTTCGCTGATGACTGCACAGTGTTCAGCACCATTCGCAACTCCACAGATAATGAAGCAGTCTATGCCCGCATGCAACAAGACCTGGATGACGTTCAGGCTTGGGCTGATAAGTGGCAGGTAACATTCATGCCACAGAAGTGCCAGGCAGTGACTATCTCCAACAAGCGAGAGTCTAACCACCGCCCCATGGCATTCAACAGTATTACCATCGCTGAATCCCTCACCATCAACAACCTGGGGGTCACCATTGACCAGAAACGTAACTGGACCAACCACATAAATACTGTGGCAGCAAGAGCAGGTCAGAGGCTGGGTATTCTGTGGCGGGTGTCTCACCTCCTGGCTCCCCAAAGCCTTTCCACCATCTACAAGGCACAAGTAAGGAGTGTGATGGAATATTCTCCACTTGCCTGGATGAGTGCAGCTCCAACAACACTCAAGAAGCTCGACAGCATCCAGGACAAAGCAGCTCGCTTGATTGGCACCCCATCCACCACCTTAAACATTCACTCCCTGCACCACCGGCGTACCGTGGCTGCAGTGTGTCATCCTCGGTTCCGAGGGACTGCCTAAGAAGAAGAAAAGTGTACCATCTACAAGATGCACTGCAGCAACTCGCCAAGGCTTCTTCGGCAGCACCTCCCAAACCCGCGACCTCTTCCACCTAGAAGGACAAGGGCAGCAGGTGCATGGGAACACCACCATCTCCAAGTTCCCTCCAAGTCACACACCATCTTGACTTAGAAATATATCGCCAATCCTTCATCGTCACTGGGTCAAAAACCTGGAACTCCCTCCCTAACAGCACTGTGGGAGTACCTTCGCCACACGGACTGCAGCGGTTCAAGAAGGTGGCTCACCCCCACCTTCTCAAAGGCAACTAGGGATGGGCAATAAATGCTGGCCTTGCCAGCGATGCCCACATCCCATATATGAATTTTTAAAAATTCTCGCTAGACCTTTGGTTCCCCATTATTTCCGGAATGTTTTTTGTGTCTTCTACTGTGAAGACAGATACAAAGTATTTGTTTAATGTCTCTGCCCATTTCCTTATTCCCCATTATAATTTCTCCTGTCTCAGCCTGTAAGGGACCCACATTTACTTTCACTAATCTCTTCCTATTACATACCTATAGAAACATTTACAATCTGTTTTTATGTCTCTCACTAATTTACTCTCATTTTTTTTCTCTTTATCAATTTCTTGGTCCTCCTTTGCTGAATTCTAAAATCCTCCCAATCCTGACTTACTACTCTTTCTGGCAACATTATAAGCCTACCATCATACCTTTTAATGTAGTTTCCCAATCTACCTTAGCCAACTCACCCCCTCATACCTACGTAGTTTGCTTTGTTTAGATTTAAGACCCTAGTTTCGGATTTAACTAAATCACTTTGAAACTTAATATAAAATTCTATCATTATGGTCACTCTTCCCTAAAGGCCCCTTTACTACAAGGTTATTAATTAAACCTTTCTGTGCTGTAAGATTCTATGGGGGAAAAATTCGGTTGCTTTGCGCCTTCCGTTAGCGCCCTAAGAGGGTGCCAATTGAGGCGCAAAGCAACTAGCGCCCGGGCGCGGCGATGTTTGTGCCGCTCGCAAAATTGACGAGACATTTTGTGGCGGCGCTAAACACTACCGCCACGATCTCCTGCGCCCGCAGATCATGATGTCAGTCGAGCGTGCAACGCCCTGGATGGGATATTGAGTGGCGCCCCCTGCCTTTCCACCTGCCGCTAGCAACGACAGTTTGAGGGGAATGTTTTGCTGTCAGGAAGGGACTGGGGGAGCGCTATTTAAAGGCGACCGCTTCCTGCCTTTTGTTGTTGGCGACATTTTTGCACCACGCGTTCTGAGAGAGAGAAAGACTTCTGGATAGATTCAACGCTGTGTGAAGGAGTTTTGGGTACTAAGCAGCACTTTGCAGGTTCATTTTGATTTGACCTTCCTTGCATCGATTTAGAAGAGACTATGGGGGCTGCACTCTGAGCTCTTTCCCTGGGCCTCTCCATTGTTCTTTCCAGCAGATTTGATGTACAGGTCTCTCCAGGCCGAAATTCAAGGCTGCAATGAGCAGGGTGTGGATGGAGAGCAAGATCGACCCTCCCCTTTAAGAACTGGCCGGCGCCAGTGTGTCTGTGTTCCATTGCTGACTGACATCACCTGAGCTTCGCCCGCGCTCTGAGGTAGTGCCTCGCTCCTCGGCGTTAACGCCTTAAGACAGGTGTGTAGCCAAGTTTGCAGTTGGAGGCGATAATTAGCGCCAGGCGCTAAACTTTGCGCTCGGCCGATAATTGCGCCTCAAACGGGGCGGCACCGAATTTCCCTCCCCATGACTATTTCTGGCCCGATTTCCTCAATGTTGAATGCAACCCCTGGAAAGTTCTGGAATTCATCTCATGAATTTCAATACTGAATGGTTGACAGCCAAGCTGGAGGTTTGCTTCTGCAGTGCCTGATCCGATGTATAGCTCCCAACAAAAGATGGAAGATTAATGTGCGGCAAAGAGCTCCATCTAGTCGGCCAGCCAAGAACTGGCACTGCTGGTTTCTCAAAGGCAGCTCAAGGTGACCAGCTGAGTTTGGGGTTTGAACTGGTGCCTACTGGATTGAGTCCAACACTAGCAGGGCCATTTACACAGGCCTTATTCATTGAAGAGTTACAGGCTGGGTCAGCACCAGTCAGTGTAAGTGGCCGGTGAGATAATGGCTACCAGGGTTGCTGTCACCTCCGGGAGCGACCCATTCACAGACTTTCACACGTGGACATAAACACTCAGTTCCTGGAAAGGAAGTTTTTTTCACACATCCACAAAGAGTAAATTGGCCACACACCCAACACAAAAGCCATTCAGCTGCTCCATCACCAATCCCGAGACCTGTGGGCCTCCACACCAATGCTTGTTCGGTGATGCCTCAACGTGTGATGCTGCAGGGCTCTGTGATCTTAAACAAGTACCAAATAAGGTCACTCCTGGTTGCTGGGGCAAGATGTCAGAGCTCTGTGCCTTTCAATTAAGATTGAATGTTACCCAAATAACTTTGAACTATCAAAACCATCCAACAGTACAGAAACTTCGAAATGTAAACTTCAGATTACAATTTCTTCAAGTCTCTTAAATACTGGCCTAATAATTTCAAAGATCCAATCTATGTGGGTAGTGGCAGGTAGAGGAAAGAAATGAATGAAGGAGTGAATGAATGAAGGGAGGGAATGAATGAAGGAATGAGTGAATGAAGGAATAAAAGCAGCAATGAATGAAGGAGTGAAGAAGGGAGGAATAAATTGAGAGAATAATTGAAGGAATGATGAAGATAATACTCTTTCATTCATTCCTTCCTTCAATAATTGTCAGTTCACAGCACAACTGAACATAAAAAAACATATTTGTTTCAATAAGGATCTGTGTATCTGTACCCTAAATCTCCATAACTGTCCCCGAGATCTGTGTATCTGTACCCTAAATCTCCATAACTGTCCCCGAGATCTGTGTATCTGTACCCTAAATCTCCATAACTGTCCCCGAGATCTGTGTATCTGTACACTAAATCTCCATAACTGTCCCCCGAGATCTGTGTATCTGTACCCTAAATCTCCATAACTGTCCACGAAGATCTGTGTATCTGTACCCTAAGTCTCCATAACTGTCCCCGAGATCTGTGTATCTGTACCCAAAATCTCCATAACTGTCCCCCAAGATCTGTGTATCTGTACCCTAAATCTCCATAACTGTCCCCCAAGATCTGTGTATCTGTACCCTAAATCTCCATAACTGTCCCCCGAGATCTGTGTATCTGTACACTAAATCTCCATAACTGTCCCCCGAGATCTGTGTATCTGTACACTAAATCTCCATAACTGTCCCCCGAGATCTGTGTATCTGTACACTAAATCTCCATAACTGTCCCCGAGATCTGTGTATCTGTACCCTAAATCTCCATAACTGTCCCCGAGATCTGTGTATCTGTACCCTAAATCTCCATAACTGTCCCCCAAGATCTGTGTATCTGTACCCTAAATCTCCATAACTGTCCCCCGAGATCTGTGTATCTGTACCCTAAATCTCCATAACTGTCCCCGAGATCTGTGTATCTGTACCCTAAATCTCCATAACTGTCCCCGAGATCTGTGTATCTGTACCCTAAATCTCCATAACTGTCCCCCAAGATCTGTGTATCTGTACCCTAAATCTCCATAACTGTCCCCCGAGATCTGTGTATCTGTACCCTAAATCTCCATAACTGTCCCCAAGATCTGTGTATCTGTACCCTAAATCTCCATAACTGTCCCCCGAGATCTGTGTATCTGTACCCTAAATCTCCATAACTGTCCCCGAGATCTGTGTATCTGTACACTAAGTCTCCATAACTGTCCCCGAGATCTGTGTATCTGTACCCTAAATCTCCATAACTGTCCCCGAGATCTGTGTATCTGTACCCTAAATCTCCACAACTGTCCCCGAGATCTGTGTATCTGTACCCTAAATCTCCATAACTGTCCCCGAGATCTGTGTATCTGTACCCTAAATCTCCATAACTGTCCCCGAGATCTGTGTATCTGTACCCTAAATCTCCATAACTGTCCCCGAGATCTGTGTATCTGTACCCTAAATCTCCATAACTGTCCCCGAGATCTGTGTATCTGTACCCTAAATCTCCATAACTGTCCCCGAGATCTGTGTATCTGTACCCTAAATCTCCATAACTGTCCCCGAGATCTGTGTATCTGTACCCTAAATCTCCATAACTGTCCCCGAGATCTGTGTATCTGTACACTAAATCTCCATAACTGTCCCCCGAGATCTGTGTATCTGTACACTAAATCTCCATAACTGTCCCCCGAGATCTGTGTATCTGTACACTAAATCTCCATAACTGTCCCCCGAGATCTGTGTATCTGTACCCTAAATCTCCATAACTGTCCCCGAGATCTGTGTATCTGTATCTTTGAGACACTTTAGGAGAACACAAGGAAAGGTAAGCAAAATGACTTGGTAAGTTCCAGTGTGACAGAAAGTGGTGATAGAAATAGGCATGACTGCTATAACCAACACCACCAGAAATAGATCCACTGCTTCATTGCTGCTTGTGGGATCTTACTGTGTGCAAATTGGCTGCCGAGTTTACCTGCAAAACAGTGACTAAGCTCCAAAAGTAATTCATTGGCTGCGAAGCTTTTGGCATGTCCTGAGGATGTGAAAGATGCTATATAAGGAGTTGTTTCTTTCTTTACAGGAAGTGTGTGCATATGTAAAACTTTAAATATATTATGATAGATCGAATGTAAAATACAGTCACTGTATGGAAATGATGTATGCACTAACAGCAGACACTGCAATATTCTGTCACACTGTGCTATATGCTATTGAGTAGAATATACACTGGTCTGGAACATTCGCCCTCACTGTTGAAATCCAGTCTCTCACAGTGTCTTATGCTCTAATTCATTCTTTCCCAGGACCACACAACCTCCCTTAGTCCTGGAGTCATGTAATCCCTATTTCCCAGGATCATAGGAACAGGAGGAGGCCATTCAGCCCCTCGAGCCTGTTCTACCATTCAATTTGATCATGGCTGATCTGTATCTTAGCCTGGCCTATCAAAAGTCTATCAATCTCAGTTTAGAAATTTTCAATTGATCCCCAACATCAACAGCTATTTGAGGTTCCAGATTTCCACTACCCTTTATGTGAACAAATGCTTTCTGACATCTCCTCCTGAACAGTCTGGCTCTAATTTTAAGGTTATGCTCCCTTGTTCTAGACTCCCCCACCAGAGGATATAGTTCATAGCATCATAGAAACTAACAGCACAGAAGGAGGCCATTCGGCCCATCGTGCCTGTACTGGCTCTTTGAAAGAGCAGCCATGCTTAGTCCCAGACCCCCGCTTTTTGTCCGTAACCCTGCAAGTTCCTTATCCTCAAGTACCTGTCCAACTCCTTTTTAAAATTATTTATAGAATCAGTTTCCACTGCCTTTTCAGGTAGAGCATTCCAGATCCCGACAACGCTGAGTGAAAACATTTCTCTTCATATAAGAACATAAGAAATAGGAGCAGGAGTCGGTCATTCGGCCCCTCGAGCCTGCTCCGCCATTCAATAAGATCATCGACCTCAACTCCACTTTCCCGCCCGATCTCAATATCCCTTGAATATACTCAAAGACTCAGCATTCACAGCCCTCTGGGGCAGAGAATTCCAAAGATTCACAACTCTCTGAGTGAAGAAATTCCTCCTCATCTCAGTCTTAAATGGCCGACTCCTTATCCTGAGACTATGCCCCCTAGTTCTAGACTCTCCAGCCAGGGGAAACAACCTCTCAGCATCTACCCTGTCAATCCCCCTCAGAATCTTGTATGTTTCAATGAGATCACCTCTCATTCTTCTAAACTCCAGAGAGTATCGGCCCAATCTACACAATCTCTCCTCATAGGACAGCCCTCTCTCATCCCAGGAATCAATCTCGGGAACCTTCGTTGCACCACCTCCAAGGCAAGTATATCCTTCCTTAGATAAGGAGACCAAAACTGTGCGCAGTACTCCAGGTGTGGTCTCACCAAGGCCCCGTACAATTGGAGCAAGACTTCCTTGCTCTTGTACTTCAACCCCCTTATAATAAAGGCCAACATGCCATTTGCCTTCCTCATTGCTTGCTGTACCTGCATGCTAGCTTATGTTTCCTGTACGAGAACACCTAATTCTCTCTGAACACCAACATTTAATGGTTTCTCACCATTTAAAAAATATTCTGATTTTCTATTCTCCCTACCAAATATAATAACCTCTAATTTCCCCACATTATACTCCATCTGCCACCTTTTATTGCCCACTCACTGAACCAGTCTCTATCCCTTTGCAGACTCTCTGGGGGAGAAATTCAGTTGTCTGCGCCTCCCGTTAGCGCCTTAAGAGGGCGCAAATGGGGCGCAAAGCAATTAGCATTCGGGTGCGGCGACATTTGCGCCACTCACGAAATTAACTAGATATTTTACAGCGGCGCTAAACACTGCCGCCACGATCTCCTGCGCCGGCAGATCGTGATGTCAGACGAGTGCGCAACACCCCGGTAGTGCCCCGGACCGGATATTGAGTGGCGCCCCCTGCCTTACCGCCTGCCGCTAGCAACGACAGGTTGAGGGGAGCGTTTTGCAGTCAGGGAGGGACTGGGGGAGCGCTATTTAAAGGCAACTGCTTCCTGCCTTTTTTTGTTGGTGACATTTTTGCACCACGCATTCTGAGAGAGAGAGAGAGAGAGACTTCTGGAGAGATTCAACGCTGTGTGAAGGAGTTTTGGGTACTGAGCAGCACTTTGCAGGTTCATTTTGATTTGCCCTTCCTTGTATCGATTTAGAAGAGACTGTGGGGGCTGCACTCTGAGCTCTTTCCCTGGGCCTCTCCATTGTTCTTTCCAGCAGATTTGATGTACAGGTCTCTCCAGGCCGAGATTCAAGGCTGCAATGAGCAGGATGTGGATGGAGAGCAAGATCAACCCTCCCCTTTAAGATAAAAACAGAAAGTGCTGGAGAAACTCAGCAGGTCAAGCAGCATCTGTGAAGAGAGAAACAGAGTTAATGTTTCAGGTCGATGACCTTTCGTCAGAACTCCCCTTTAAGAACTGGCCGGCGCCAGTGTGTCTGTGTTCCATTGCTGACTGACATCACATGAGCTTCGCCAGTGCTCTGAGGTAGCGCCTCGCTCCTCGGCCTTTGCGCCTTAAGACAGGTGTGAAGCACCTGATTTAGCGCTCCAATCACCTCCAGGGGCGATAAAAGCCAAGTTTGCCGTCGGAGGCGATAATTAGCGCCAGGCGCTAAACTTTGCGCACGGCCGATAATGGTGCCCCAAACCGGGCAATACTGAATTTTTCCCTCTTTGTGTTCTCCACACAGCTTACTTACCCCACCTAGATTTGTATCGTCACCAAACTTGGATACATTACACTCGGTCCCTTCATCTATGTCATTAATATAGATTGTAAGTAGCTGAGGCCCCAGCACCGATCCTTGCGGCACCCCACTAGTTGCAGCCTGCCAACCAGAAAATGATCCATTTATCCCTACTCTCCGTTTTTTGTCCTTTAACTATTTCCCCCGCCCCACCCCCATTCCAGTCTGCCTGTCTTTTCGAAATGTCAAGTTCCCTGGAATATTTAGTTACCAACCTAGGTCACCTTGCAACCACGTCTCTGCAATGGCTATCGGATCAAAGCCATTTATCTCTACTCGTGCCACTGTTACATATGCTTCATGCATTCAAATGAAGAGCCTTTAATTTTAATTTTTTTACCATTATTCCCTGCTTTCACACTATTCGCTGATGTACTGTTACCGTTAAACGCTCTGTCCCTTCCTCTCACACGCTGCTTCTCTTTACCCCAATCGCTACACTGCTCCATTGCCTTGGCCTTTCTCTTTAGATTTTTAAATTCCCCCTCACCTGACCCCGCCCCCCACCCCCCACTTTTTAGTTTAAAGCCCCAGTTATTCGATTGGCCAGGACACTGCTCCCAGCCAGATCAGCTCCCCTCTCGATCGTTTGTCAATGATTTAAATTGACGACCTCTGGTTATTGACCCACTCGCCAGAGGGAACAGCTTTTCTCCATCAAAACCTCTCATCATCTTGAAAACCTCGATTAGGTCACCTCTTAACCTTCACTGTTCCAAGGAGAACAGTCCGAACTTTTCCAACCTCTCCTCATAACTGAAGTCCCTCATCCCTGGTAACATCCTGGGAAACCCACTCTGCACCCTTTCTAAGGAATTTACATCTTTCCTGAAGTGTGGGGCCCAGAATTGTCCACAATACTCCAGCTGAGGCCTAACCAGTGATTTATAAAGTTCGAGCCTGATCTCTTTGTTTTTATATTCTATCCCTCTGTTTATTAACCCAAGTAACACATATGCTTCTAACCACCTTATCAACTCTATCTTTCCTATCAGCTCCTTTAATCACCTTAAATACCTCGATTAGATCCTCCTTTTTTGAACGCTTCCCGTCCCTGCACATTTGGCCTTGGGCCTTTACCTGGTTTCTCAATAAAACTAAGCAGAGTGCGTGGTTAACAGTGGGAGGAACACGCCCGCATTTACTGGAAAACAAAGCACAGCAGTCGACACTCTAACATGGGCATGGAGTAGCCGGGCACTGCCACCTACCCCCGTGCCTAACAGTGACGAACATCCCCGGTCTGGAAGGGTGCCGATCGCTCTCAGTTAAAGTCTGCAAAGGCTCCGGTGGCTTTGAATGCTGGAGTCGGCAGCTCAGCACAGTCCAAACACACCTGAGCGATTGTGTGGCAAGGTGTAATCAGACCTCCTAGTGGGAGACCGTAATCTGATCGCACACTCAACTATGGGGATTACACTCTGCAGGAGAACCATGGTGAAAGCACTCTCCCAAACACTGCCAGTCATTCCTGGGACCATCAAACTCCTGTATAACACACAAACCAGCACACTGGCTTGTAGGGTTCCCCTAGGAGACCCTGAGTCCCACCTTTCTAATCAAGTGACTCAGTGGTAGCACTCTCCCTCTGAGTCAGAAGGTTCTGGGTTCAAGACCTACTCCAGGGACTTGAGCACAAAATCTAGGCTGACACTCCAGTGCAGTGCTGAGGGAGTCCAGCGCTGTCGGAGGAGCCGTCTTTCGGATGAGACATTTAACCGAGGCCCCGTCTGCTCTCTCAGGTGGACGTAAAAGATTCCAGGGCACTATTTGAAGAAGAGTAGGGGAGTTATCTTGGTGTCCTGTGTTGTGTATGTAATATGTGTGCTACTTTAAACCTATGGACAGGACTGCACTACTTGTAGGGCGTAGTGATACGCAGTACCACTCCTGGCCATAGGGGTATAAATAGTACTGTGGGTACTGATCTCCCCTCAGTTCCCGCCTGTGGGCATGAAGTAAAGACCTACGTGTAGTCCCTACCTCCAACCAGTAAAGACCTGTTTGAGTTATACGTTTAAGTCTTTGTGTTAATTGTTCAATACAATACACATACTTAACACTGGCGACGAGTCAGATTCTTACCCTGCGGCAGTTATTCCACGGCGGCTTCATCCACAGACAGGACGTTGAAGAGAGGTTTCAAACCGCACCACCCCACTGGAAGCGACAGGCATTAGGACCCTGAAGCCTCCATCAGCGACTGAAAACTGGAGGACAGAAGACATCCTGCAGCTTCTTTTTCAACCTCGGTGGTGGGTAAGCCGAGCAGCGTTGGCTGCAAAGACAGGGCTGGGGGAAGTCGGAGGTACAAGGGCGATCGCGATCGGGAGATAAGGGCCATCGATCGCAATCCCTGATAAGGGCCGCACTCGGGCTGAAAGGCGCAGCGTCGGCAGACACTGAAGGCGCGAGAGCCGCGGTGAAAAGCGCGGGCCATCGATCGCGGCGGAGATAAGGGCCGCACTCGGGGCTGAAGGGAGATGGCGTCGGGGGACGGGTGAAGACCGCCAAGCGCGGGAAAACCACCATTTTGTGGGCGGAGGACGACGGCAAGAGCGGGAAGCTGCCATCTTTGATAACAAGTAAAGAAAATAAAATCTGAGAAATTGCAAATCTACAATGCCTAAACACGGGAATATTAGCACCTTTGATAGTGACCTCGAAGATTGGGCCATATATGTTGAAAGAGTAAAAAATTATTGTAAGGCCAATAAAATTCGTGACCAAGATAAAGCTCTAACATTATTAAATTTAATGGGTGCGAAGACATACGGGCAATTGAAACACCTGTTATCACCAGATGAACCGGCGGATAAGACGTTCGATGAGATTGTTACTGTCCTGAAAGATCATCTAAACCCCACGCCGCTGATGCTAGCGGAATGATTTAAATTTTACGACAGAAGGCAGCTACAGCATGAAAGCAATACTGAATATTTGCTGGAATTGCGTAAATTAGCGAAATATTGCCAGTTTGGAACGGGACTGACAGATGCACTACGAGACAAATTTGTGTGTGGTTTATTTAAACAGGATACACAAAAGCGACTGCTCGAGGAGAATGAGCTGACGCTTGAGAAGGCGGTCACTATGGCAGCAGCACACGAAGCCGCAGCAAGAGGCACGGCAATAATGCAGCTACGGTCACCGGAGCTCAGTGCACACAAATTGGGTGTGAGTTCTGGCAAATGTTATCGTTGTGGAAAGACAACGCATGATCAGAACCAGTGTTGGTTTAAAAACCAAGAATGTAGAACTTGTGGTAGGCTTGGACACATAGCTAGAGTATGCAGGTCAGGGAAGAAGACCAGCAACAAGAAGTCACCGCAAGGAAAATACGCAAAAGTACACAAGGTGGCCGAACAGGAGTCCGATTCAGACGCTAGCAGTAATGAACTGGCTGGCTTAAGCAGTATTGAACTGGCTAGCTTAAGGGTACTCAACGTGGGTAAGGGTGCAGACCTCCAGACAATTTGGGTCACTCTTCAGATAGAAGGAGTCCAAGTAAAACTGGAATTGGACACTGGATCGGCATTGACGGTCATAAATAAGAAAGATTATGGAAGGTTATTCCAACATATTCCCCTACAGGATACGGAGCTCATATTGAAAACATACACGGGGCAAAGAGTGTACCCCATCGGGAAAATTGAGGTCACAGTGGTCCACAAGGGCGAAGAAAGTCAAATAATGGACTTATATGTGCTATCTGAAGGAGGTCCTCCACTACTAGGACGGGAGTGGATTAGGAAAATGAATATTGACTGGCATTTCCTACAAACAATAACGAGTGAGAACTCGGTGAACATAATCAACCCAGACTCTGGAACTGATGATGGTAAGACCAACCCGTGTGCAAAAGACAAAGTTTCAGCACAGAATTCCACTGAGATAGAGAATTCTGAGTCTGTCCAGTCTACTGACATGCACATTTCTGAGGGACACCGGGCTCGAACTCAACTCCATTTCAAACTGCAACAGCAATTAGAACAAATGATTCGTCGTTTTGAGCAAGAGATGAATGCGACGAAAGAGTTCTTTGATATAGAGTGGGAACATCTGGAAAGACAACAGAAGCAGCTGCTGGAGCAAATGGAGCAGGAGCACACAAAACGTCTGATGTCAGAAGAGTTAACGGTCAGCCAACTCCTTCATATGCTGAGGGACAAGACTCTGAAATGGGAAAAACTTGAACACGAGCTGCGATCTTCAAACAAAAGGGGTTCGGAGCTCTCAAAGGTTATTGGAAGAGCTGAGGTGGCAACACAGACTGAGATGGCTGCAACAGAGCAGCCCTTGGATGCCAAAAGTACGCTGACTCACGTCAACGTAGAACAACAGACCGCTGAAACAGCTGCTCCGGTAGAGGGATTGAATAGTCCGATCAATCAATCTCCAAAAGAAGTTGAAGTAGTAAAATCTCAAATGAGGTCATTAGTAAACGACTTGCTGAAAGCCCAGAAAAAGCTGGATGAAGAGGTACGCATGAAGAAGTCTCTTCAGGAAAGATGTCTGGACTTGGAACAAAAGCTGGCTAACGCCCAGCTGGGTATGGAGGAAATAGAAGACCCTCTCGCTGGCCTAGATCAGGACGACACCGAATATTACCATGACCTATTGAGTGACACTGAATATTATAGTGACCTGGTCTGCCCAGCTTGTGATGAAAACTCCCAAAGTGCAGAAATCAGGATGAATCACTTAAAGTCTAAGGAACATAGGGAGATGGTGGCGCTACAGCTGGCAGCTGACAGGGGAGCCCAGAAAGTCTCTAAGAAGCAGAAAAGGAAAAGACGAAGCAGAAGATGATAACCATCTGAACCATTATCACCCCTACCAGATCACACACGTGGTCCCTCTGAACGGAGCCAAATCAGTTCGGAAGTTCAAGCTGTTAAATCCATGGAAGGACTATTGAATGAGTCACTCCAGCAACGTGAACCGACTACACCACAGAGACTGAATCTGTGAACTATTTTCCGCAGAGATTGAATCTGTGAACTGTTTTCCGCAGAGATTGAATCTGTGAACTGTTTTCCGCAGAGACTGAATCTGTGATCTGTTTTGACATGAAGTTATATATGTATATATGTTATTACGTTATGTTAAATGGGGAGATGACTGTAAAGCTAAGAAGGGAGGAATGTTGTGTATGTAATATGTGTGCTACTTTAAACCTATGGACAGGACTGCACTACTTGTAGGGCGTAGTGATACGCAGTACCACTCCTGGCCATAGGGGTATAAATAGTACTGTGGGTACTGATCTCCCCTCAGTTCCCGCCTGTGGGCATGAAGTAAAGACCTACGTGTAGTCCCTACCTCCAACCAGTAAAGACCTGTTTGAGTTATACGTTTAAGTCTTTGTGTTAATTGTTCAATACAATACACATACTTAACATCCTGGCCAATATTTATCCTTCAACCATAACCTTAAGTGAGTGAGCAAAACTGCGGCAGATGGAGTTCAATGTGGGGAAGTGTGAGGTCATCCACTCTGGATCCAAGAAAGACAAATAGGGGTATTTTCTAAATGATGAGAGACTGGGAACTGTGGAGGAGCAGGAACACACATCACTAAAAGCCAGTGCACAGGTACAAAAAATAATTTTAAATGGCTAATGTAATGTTAGCTTTTATCTCAAGGTGGCTGCAATACAAAGGGGTGGAAATGATGTTATAGTTATATAGAGCCTTGGTCAGACCCCATCGGGAGCAGTGTTCAGTTTTGGGCACCAGACCTCAGGAAGGATATACTGACCTTGGACGGGGTGCTGCCCCTGCCACCCTTCACATTCACACAACGAGGTCCTTCCGATCCGAGCACACAGGTGGCCAGGCACTAGGATCTGCCCCTCACGAGCTGCGATGGTGTTCAGAGAGATTTAGGTGTCCTTGCACAGGAAACGCAGAAAGTTAGCGTGCAGGTACAGCAAGCAATTAGGAAGGCAAATGGCCTGTTGGCCCTTATTTCAAGGGGGTTGAAGTACAAGAGTAAGGAAGTCTTACTACAATTGAACAGGGCATTGGTGAGACCACAGCTGGAGTACTGCGCACAGTTTTGGTCTCATTATCTGAGGAAGGATGTACTTGCCTTGGAGGCGGTACAACGAAGGTTCACTAGGTTGCTCCCTGGGATGAGAGGGCTGTCCTTTGAGGAGAGGTTGGGAAGATTGGGCCGATACTCTCTGGAGTTTAGAAGAATGAGAGGTGATCTCATTGAAACATACAAGATTCTGAGAGGGATTGAGAGGTTGTTTCCCCTGGCTGGAGTGTCTAGAACTCAGGGGCATAGTCTCAGAATAAGGGGCCAGCCTTTTAAGTGGAAACATTTCTTCAGAGGGTTGTGACTCTTTAGAATTCTCTGCCCCAAAGGGCTGTGGGTGCTCAGTTGTTGAGTATATTCAAGGCTAAGAGCGATAGATTTTTGGAATCTAAAAGAATCAAGGGATTTGGGGATAGTGCAGGAAAGTGAAGTTGAGGTGGATGATCAGCCATGATCGGATTGAATGGCGGAGCAGGCTCAGGGGGCTGTCTGGTGGATGATCAGCCCTGATCGGATTGAATGGCGGAGCAGGCTCAGAGGGCTGTCTGGTCGATGATCAGCCCTGATCGGATTGAATGGCGGAGCAGGCTCAGAGGGCTGTCTGGTGGATGATCAGCCATGATCGGATTGAATGGCGGAGCAGGCTCAGAGGGCTGTCTGGTGGATGATCAGCCATGATCGGATTGAATGGCGGAGCAGGCTCAGAGGGCTGTCTGGTCGATGATCAGCCCTGATCGGATTGAATGGTGGAGCAGGCTCAGAGGGCTGTCTGGTGGATGATCAGCCATGATCGGATTGAATGGCGGAGCAGGCTCAGAGGGCTGTCTGGTCGATGATCAGCCATGATCGGATTGAACGGCGGAGCAGGCTCAGAGGGCTGTGTGGTGGATGATCAGCCCTGATCGGATTGAATGGCGGAGCAGGCTCAGAGGGCTGTCTGGTGGATGATCAGCCATGATTGGATTGAACGGCGGAGCAGGCTCAGAGGGCTGTCTGGTGGATGATCAGCCATGATCGGATTGAATGGTGGAGCAGGCTCAGAGGGCTGTCTGGTGGATGATCAGCCATGATCGGATTGAATGGCGGAGCAGGCTCAGAGGGCTGTCTGGTGGATGATCAGCCATGATCGGATTGAATGGCGGAGCAGGCTCAGAGGGCTGTCTGGTGGATGATCAGCCATGATCGGATTGAATGGCGGAGCAGGCTCAGAGGGCTGTCTGGTGGATGATCAGCCATGATCGGATTGAATGGTGGAGCAGGCTCAGAGGGCTGTGTGGTGGATGATCAGCCATGATCGGATTGAATGGCGGAGCAGGCTCAGAGGGCTGTCTGGTGGATGATCAGCCCTGATCGGATTGAATGGTGGAGCAGGCTCAGAGGGCTGTCTGGTCGATGATCAGCCCTGATCGGATTGAATGGCGGAGCAGGCTCAGAGGGCTGTCTGGTGGATGATCAGCCATGATCGGATTGAATGGTGGAGCAGGATCAGAGGGCTGTCTGGTGGATGATCAGCCATGATCGGATTGAATGGTGGAGCAGGCTCAGAGGGCTGTCTGGTCGATGATCAGCCATGATCGGATTGAATGGCGGAGCAGGCTCAGGGGGCTGTCTGGTGGATGATCAGCCATGATCGGATTGAACGGCGGAGCAGGCTCAGAGGGCTGTCTGGTGGATGATCAGCCATGATCGGATTGAACGGCGGAGCAGGCTCAGAGGGCTGTCTGGTGGATGATCAGCCATGATCGGATTGAATGGTGGAGCAGGCTCAGAGGGCTGTCTGGTGGATGATCAGCCATGATCGGATTGAATGGCGGAGCAGGCTCAGAGGGCTGTGTGGTCTTCTCCTAATTCTTATGTTCTTATGATACCGACACCAGGAAGCCGGAGCTTGAACTCAACTCCAGCCCAATCTAAAGCTGCAACTCTGGCCGGCCACTGCGTCACAATTTTGCCCCAGAATCCTGCAAACTTTCCCTTCAAGTAATTAGCCAATCCCCTTTTGAATGTTATTATTGAATCTGTTTCCACCACCCTCAGGCAGTGCATTCCAGATCATAACTCACGGTGTAAAACAATTCTCCTTACTGCCCCTCTGCTTCTTTTCCCAATTATCTTAAATCAGTTGCTCCTTATTTACTCTATCAAAACCCTTCAAAGTTTTCAACACCTCCATTAAGTCTTCCCTTAACCTTCTCTACTCTAAGGAGTATAACCTCAGCTTCTCCAGTCTCTCCACATAACTGAAGTCCCTCACGTCCCGTACCATTCTAGTAAATCTCCTCAGCACCCTCTCCAAAGACGGGTAAATGGAGTTGAGATAGAGATCAGCTACGATCTGATTGAATGGTGGAACAGGCTTGAGGGGCTGAATGGCCGACTCCTGTTCCTAACCAGCATCGCTAAAACAGATTATCTCATTGTTGTTTATGGGATCCTGCTGTGTGCAAATTTGCTGCCACAATCCCTACATTACAACAGTTACTACATTTCAAAAGTACTTCATTGGCTGTGAAGTGATTTTGGACGTCCTGAGGTCATGAAAGGCTCTATATAAATGCAAGTTCTTCCTTTCTAACAACAAAAACAACAAATTGTATTTATATAGTATCTTTAACATAGAACAATGTCCCAGCCCCTCACAGGAGTTTTATCAGACAAAATTTGACAGCGAGCCACATAAAGAGATAAAGGACGGGTGAGTAAAAGCTTGGTCAATGAGGTAGGTTTTAAGGAGCGTCTTGAAGGAGCAGAGAGAAGTAGCGAGGCGGAGAGGTTTAGGAAGGGAATTCCAGAGCTTAGGGCCTCGGCAGCTGAAGGCACGGCCACCAATGGTGGAGCGATTATAATCAAGAATGCGCAAGAAGCCAGAATTGGAGGAGCGCAGATATCTCGGGGGTTGTAGGGCTGGAGCAGGTTACAGAGATAGAGAGGAGTGAGGCCTTGGAGGGATTTGAAAACTTACACAATTAAACATATAGGTCTAGAAATTGGCAAACCGGGCGGTCTGACTACGAATAGAACTGAAGATCAGGTGCTGCGTATAACGGGCGGCCAATCCGATACCGCCTGAGACGAATTTCTAGCTCATAAACGTATATTCAAAGATAGATAGATGTTAGGATGGTGGTTAGGGATTATGTTAGTGTTTTGGGTTAGGATTTTATGGTTACGGGTCAGGGTTAGGGATCGATGCTAGGTTCAGGGTTGGGGATACCAAGATTAGGAGAGGCACTCTGGAAGGTATGGGGAGTTGGTCTAACCAGTCACCATTTCCCTTCATTTATAGACGCTACCTGACCAGTCACCATTTCCCTTCATTTACAGACGCTCCCTGATGAGTCACCATGTTTTTACCATTTACAGACGCTCCCTGACTAGTCACCATGTTTTTACCATTTACAGACGCTCCCTGACCTGTCACCATTTCTACATTATTTACAGACGCTCCCTGACAAGTCACCATTTCTCCATCTTTTACAGACGCTCCCTGACCAGTCACCATTTCCCCGCCATTTACATACGCTCCCTGACCAGTCACCATTGCCCTTCATTTACAGACACTCCCTGACCAGTCACCATTGCCCTTCGTTTACAGACGCTCCCTGACCAGTCACCATTTCCCTTCATTTACAGATGCTCCCTGACCAGTCACCATTTCTCCATTATTTACAGATGCTCCCTGACCAGTCACCATTTCTCCATTATTTACAGACGCTCCCTGACCAGTCACCATTTCTCCATTATTTACAGACGCTCACTGACCTGTCACCATTTCCCTTCATTTACAGACGCTCCCTGACCTGTCACCATTTCTCCATTATTTACAGGCGCTCACTGACCTGTCACCATTTCCCTTCATTTACAGATGCTCCCTGACCTGTCACCATTTCCCTTCATTTACAGATGCTCCCTGACCTGTCACCATTTCTCCATTATTTACAGACGCCCACTGACCTGTCACCATTTCCCTTCATTTACAGATGCTCCCTGACCAGGCACCATTTCTCCATCTTTTACAGATGCTCCCTGACCTGTCACCATTTCTACATTATTTATAGACGCTGCCTGACCAGTCACCATTGCTCCATAATTTAGAGACGCTCCCTGACCATAGAAACATAGAGATAGGAACAGGAGTAGGCCATTCGGCCCTTCGAGCCTGCTCCGCCATTCAATGAGATCATGGCTGATCTTCGTCTGAGATCATAGCTGATCTTACCAGTTCAGTACCCCGTCCCCGCCTTTTCTCCGTAACCCTTAATCCCCTTAGCCTTCAGAAATATATCCAATTCTCTCTTGAAAATATTTATTGAATTAGCCTTCACAGCCCTCTGTGGCAGGGAATTCCACAGGCTCACCACTCTTTGAGTGAAGAAATTCTTCCTCATCTCTGTTTTAAATGATTTGCCCGCTATTTTTAGACTGTGGCCCCTGGTTCTGTGCTCCCCGGCCATTGGAAACATTCTCTCTGAATTCAGCCTGTCCAGGCCTGCCATAATTTTATATGTTTCGATGAGATCCCCTCTCAATCTTCTAAACTCCAGTGAGTACAAGCCCAAACTATTTAATCTCTCTTCGTAGGTCATTCCCGCCATTCCAGGTATCAGCCTGGTGAATCGCCGTTGCACTCTTTCCATGGCAAGAACATCCTTCCGCAGATGGGGCGACCAAAACTGTACACAATACTCCAGATGCGGTCTCACCAGCACCTTGTACAGCTGTAGTAAGGTATCCCTATTCCTATACTCGAACCCCCTTGATATGAAGGCCAACATACCATTTGCCTTCTTAATCGCCTGTTGCACCTGCATGCTCTCCTTCAGTGACTGGTGCACAAGAACACCCAGGTCCCTCTGCACTTCCCCATCTCCCAATCTATTGCCATTTAGATAATAATCTACCCTCCTGTTTTTACCCCCAAAGTGGATAACCTCGCATTTATCCACATTATAGTGCATCTGCCACGTATCTGCCCATTCCCCCAACCTGTCCAAATCGCACTGTAGCCTCCTGACATCCTCATCAGAGCCCACCCCTCCTCCTAGTTTAGTGTCGTCAGCGAATTTGGAAATATTGCATCCAATTCCCTGATCCAGATCATTTATATATATTGTGAACAGCTGGGGTCCCAGGACAGATCCTTGCGGCACCCCGCTGGTCACTGCCTGCCACTCCGAAAACGAGCCGTTTATTCCAACTCTCTGTTTTCTATCCGCCAGCCAGTTCTCTATCCACGTTAATACTTTGCCCCCAATCCCATGAGCCTTAATTTTGCATGATAATCTTTTGTGTGGAACCTTATCGAAGGCTTTCTGGAAGTCAAGGTACACCACATCCACTGGCTCTCCCCCATCTATTTTACCAGTTACTTCCTCAAAAAATTCCAGCAGATTAGTCAAACACGATTTACCCTTTGTAAATCCATGTTGACTCTGTCCGATCCTTTCCCCATTTGTCAAGTGCTCCGCTATTTTATCCTTAATAATGGACTCTAGCATTTTGCCCACAACTGATGTAAGGCTTACTGGTCTATAATTCCCTGCTTTCTCTCTACCCCCCTTTTTAAATATTGGGGTAACATTAGCTACCCTCCAATCCACGGGTACTGTTCCCGAGTCAATGGAGTTCCGGAAGATGATCCTTAGAGCATCTGCTATCTCCAGGGCCACCTCCTTAAGTACCCTAGGATGTAGTTTATCAGGCCCCGGGGATTTGTCGGCCTTCAGTCCCCTCAACTTACCCAACACCATATCCCTAGAGATACTAATTTCTGTCAGCTCCTCCCTCTCATTAGTCCCTATGTTTGCCGATATTCCTGGGAGGTTATTTGTGTCCTCCTTTGTGAATACAGAACCAAAGTATGAGTTTAATTGGTCTGCCATTTCCTTATTCTCCATTATATATTCTCCCGAATCGGACTGCAAGGGACCGACTTGGGATTTTACCAGTCTTTTCCTTCTGATATACCGATAAAAGCTTTTGCAGTCTGTCTTTATGTTTGCTGCAAGTTTACTTTCGTATTCTATTTTCCCCTTCCTGATTAATCCCTTTGTCCTCTTTTGCTGTATCCTGTACTGCCCCCAATCTTCCGGTCTGGTGCTTTTTTTTGCCAGTTGATATGCCCTTTTTTTTGATTTTATACTGTCCCTAATTTCCCTCGTTATCCACGGTTGAGTCACCTTTTTAGGTTTATTTTTATGCCAAACCGGTATAAACATGTTCTGGAATTCTTCCATTCTATCTTTGAATGCTTGCCATTGTCTATCCACCGTCAATCCCCCCAGAAACACCACCCAATCAATCTTACCCAATTCCCGTCTCATACCCTCGTAATTCCCTTTATTTAAGTTCTGGACCTTAGTCTCTGATTCAATTTCCTCACTCTCCATCTCGACTGAGAGCTCGATCATATTATGATCGCTCTGACCCAAGGGGCCTCGTACAAGAAGATTGCTGATAAGTCCCTTCTCATTGCACAATACCCAGTCTAAAATGGCCTGATCTCGAGTCGGCTCCTCGACATATTGGTCCAGATAACCGTCCCGAAAACATTCCAGGAATTCCTCCTCCTCAGAATTTTTACTAATTTGGGTAGTCCGATCAATATGTAAATTAAAGTCACCCATGATGACAGCTGTGCTCTTATCGCACGCTTCTCTAATTTCCCTTTTTATGCCTTCCCTCACCTCCATATTACTATTTGGAGGCCTATATATCACACCCACTAACGTTTTCCTCCCCTTGCTATTTCTCATTTCTACCCATACAGATTCCGTTTCATCCGAGTTAATATCCTTCCTTTCCATTGCATTAATCCCCTCCTTTACCAGCAATGCTACCCCACCTCCCCTACCTTTTTGCCGATCCTTCCTAAATATTGTATATCCCTGGATGTTAAGTTCCCAGCCTTGCCCACCCTGCAGCCACGTTTCTGTAATCCCAATCAAATCATACTTGTTTACCTCTATTTCCACAACTAATTCATCCACCTTGTTCCTAATGCTTCTAGCATTAAGATACAAAGCCTTCAGGCTTGCTTTTTTCACACTCTCATTATGAATTAGTTTGGCCCTTTGTGTTTCTCTCCTTTGCTTATTGCTTCTCACCTTTCTACCATCTATTTCTGACTTCATATGACTTCCCTCTTTTCCACTACCTAGGTTCCCATCCCCCTGCCAAATTAGTTTAAATCCTCCCGAACCGCCCTAGAAAATATTACCCCGAGGACATCGGCTCCCTCACAGTTCAGGTGTAGACCGTCCCCTTGGTACAGGTCACTCCTCCCCAAGAACTGGTTCCAATGCCTCAAGAATTTAAATCCCTCTCCCTTGCACCACTGCTCAAGCCACGTATTTAGCTTATCTATCTTACTCTCTCTAAACTTATTAGCTCATGGCACTGGTAGCAATCCAGAGATTACTACCTTTGAGGTCCTACTTTTCAATTTAGCTCCTAACTCCCTAAATTCAGCTTGTAGGACCTCCTCCCTCTTTTTACCTACATCGTTGGTACCTACATGTACCACGACAACTGGCTGATCCCCCTCCCCCTTCAGAATGCTCTGCACCCGCTCCGAGACATCCTTGACCCTTGCACCAGGGAGGCAACATACCATCTTGGAGTCTCGGTCTCGGCCACAGAAACTCCTATCTATCCCCCTTACAATTGAATCCCCTATCACTATAGCCCTATCCCTCTTTTTCCCGCCCTTCTGTGCAGCAGAGCCAGTCATGGTGCCCTGAACCTGGCTGCTGGTGCCTTCCCCTGATAAGTCATCTCCCCCAACAGTACCCAAAACGGTAAACCTGTTTTGGAGGGAGATGACCGCAGGTGACTCCTGCACTACCTTCCTGCCTTTACCCTGCCTTTTGGTCACCCATTTACTGTCTGAGCTAGCCTTTACCTGCGGTGTGACCAACTCACTGAATGTGCTAGCCACAACATCCTCAGCATCGCGTATGCTCCAGAGTGAGTCCATTCGCAGCTCCAGTCACCTTCCCTGCCATTTAGAGACGCTCCCTGACCTGTCACCATTTCTCCATTTACAGACGCTCCCTGACCAGTCACCATTTACAGACGCTCCCTGATCTGTCACCATTTCTCCATCATTTACAGACGCTCCCTGACCAGTTACCATTTCCCCGCCATTTACAGACGCTCTCTGACGAGTCACCATGTTTTTGCCATTTACGGACACTCCCTGACCAGTCACCATTTCTCCACTGTTTATAGACGCTCCCTGACCTGTCACCATTTTCCCATCTTTTACAGATGCTCCTTGACCTGTCACCATTTTTCCATCTTTTACAGACGCTCCCTGACCAGTCACCATTTCCCGCCATTTACAGACGCTCCCTGACCAGACACCATTTCTCCGCCATTTACAGACGCTCCCTAACCTATCACCATTTCCCTTCATTTACAGATGCTCTCTGCCCAGTCACCATTTCTCTGCCACTTACAGGTGCTCCCTGCCCAGTCATCATTTCTCCATCATTTACAGACGCTCCCTGCCCAGTCACCATTTCTCCATCATTTACAGACGCTCCCTGCCCAGTCACCATTTCTCCATCATTTACCCTGAGAGTTCCCAGCACTTGCTGTTGCTCCCAGAGTTTGGCGCTTTCCGGCGGTGGCGGACCCGGGGACTGGTCCCCCAGGGGTTTATGAATCTGCTCCAGCCAGACCGCTTACCTGCTGCATCTCCACCAGCCAGCACTGCCCGCGAATGCCCATCTCACACTGCCCAGGTAATTGATGTGAGCTCCAGACCAATAGGAAGAGTGGCTGGTGTACCGAGTGGGGCCTCCAACCAATCGGTTGTGTGAGGGGTGGGATGTTGTGTAGAATCTGGTTATTTTTGGCCTTCTCGCGGACTCATAGGGGGTCGTGGACCCCAGGTTGAGAACCCCTGCTCAAAGAGCTCCAAATAATGAGCAGGAGATAGATGAGTAAATATGTTGACAAATTTCTACGGTGTGTAGCAAAATTGGAGTAATAATATTAGAAGTCTTTAATTACCCTAATATAGACTGGGGAAAAACAAAGTGTGCTAAGGGTGGGGAAGGAGAATTTCTGATATGTGCACAGGAGAATTTTCTCGATCAATATGTCTCCAGTCCAACAAGGAAGGAAGCCGTGTTGGAGCTGGTTCTGGGAAATGAAGTAGGACAAGTGGAGTGTGTTACAGTCAGAGATTATCTGGCTAACAGTGACCACAACATAATTTGGTTTAAAGTAATTATGGAGAGACCAGAAATATCGAAGGTAAAAATGCTCAACTGGGGAAGAGCTAATGTCAGTGATTTAAGAAGGGACCGAGCACAGGTAGATTGGAAAAGGCGATTGCAGGTAGAGCAGTAATGGAGCAATGGAGGGCATTCAGGGAAGAGGTAGTTCAGGTACAAACGATGCATATTCCCCTGAAGGGAAAAGGTAGAGCATCCAAAGCTAATGCACCCAGGATGATCTGTGATATTTTGGGACACAGCATATCTATACAACTGAACAACATGGCTTCTGGTAAGAACTGTTCTGCCCATGTGCTTTATTATTATATACATCAGTAGTAGGAGTAGGAGTTCCTCAGGGCAGTGTCATAAGAACATAAGAAATAGGAGCAGGAGTAGGCCATTCGGCCCTTCGAGCCTGCTCCGCCATTCAATGAGATCATGGCTGATCTTCTGCCTCAACTCCATTCACCGGCCCTATCGCCATATCCCTTGATGCCCTTACTAGTCAGAAATCTATCGACTTCTGTTTTGAATATACCCAATGACTGAGCCTCCACAGCCCTCTGGGGTAGAGAATTCCAAAGATTCACCACCCTCTGTGTGAAGAAATTTCTTCTCATCTCAGTCCTGAATGGCCGACCCTTTATCCTGAGGCTGTGGCCCCTGGTTCTAGACTCCCCAGCCAAGGGAAACATTCTCCTAGCATCCACCCTATCAAGCCCTGTAATAATTGTGTATGCTTCAATGAGCTCCCCTCTCATTCTTCTGAATTCAAGAGAATACAGGCCTAGTTTACTCAATCTCTTCTCATACGACAGTCCCGCCATCCCAGGAATCAATCTCATGAACCTTCATTGCACTCCCTCTATGGCAAGTATATCCTTCTGTAAGGCTCGCAAAATTACACAGATACCCCCAAAGTAAGAAAAGAAGAGCTATGGGACTGTTTGAAATGATATTGGGCCAAAAGGGGCTTAAAATCAAAACCCCAGGAAGATCTGGCTAGTTTAAAAGGCATGTTCAGGCCTGTGGAAAAAACTGCGACAAAAGGAGGTGGGATGGGTCCCCGAAACACAGACAGTTTGAGTATTGGAAAGGCCAGATCGTCTGGGAGTGTTCTGGACCATCCCAGTCATTCTACATAAAGACAATAAGCCCATGGAAAGACTGTTCCCACCGAAAACCCACAGGGCCATTAAGAACATGAATAATACAATACATGCCAACAGTCAACAAAAGAGAACCTGGCCCCAGCAGGAAGAAAACAATCAAACAACAGTTTAAAACCAAAGATTTCCAAAACACTTTGCACCTTTTTAAAACTGATTTCAAGGCAATCCCGATACCAGTTAAAAGCCAATTAAAAATAGATGGGACCATCCCCGAAACTCAATGAGAATTGAAACATATTAAAAATAACGAGCCTGCCAAAATTAACAAAGAACCAGAGATTTGGTGGTCAGATAAGCCAGGCCTCAAAACAGTATAATTGAGGCCTGCCAGTTCAGTGAGAGGAGATCAGATCAGATCAGAGAGAAGGCTCAAGTTCAGTACAGGAGAGAAAGTACGGTTCAGAAAAGATATCATTACCGTACTCAGTCGGAGGGTCGGAGACTTGAAGAAAGAAGAATGAAACGGAAGGAAAAGGGAATCGTGGCAACCAAAGGCCTCAAGAAACCAACAACTAACAATATTACCACCAACCGGGTAGTATTGGGCCACCGCGACCAACAAGAAAACCAACCACCGAGAAATCGAAAAATCACAAATTTGTTTCCACTCTACAGGCTAGTCTGACTTACCCCTGGGTAAGATTTGACACAAAAGACTCTAAAAACTATACCTAACCAAAGAAAATTGGGTACTCACCTGATAAATCCAACTACACATTTAACCGCATCAGCGGACAGGCAAAGGCTGAAAACCCAACACAGGTGCAGTCTTCCACCACGTCCGGGGTACGGCAGGCCCCAACCGCCACAACTAAAGAGAACCCCGAAATCGCGAACCTCTACAATCTGTCAAGAAAGTCGTTTGGTGGGCATTTCCTGGTCCTCTGGAATTCAACCTAGTTAGGATAGTGGGGTTGGGAGGGTAAGGTATTTTTGTCTATTGTAATTCTCCCTCGCATATTCTGAAGTGTTCCCCCTTTTAGAGTATAAGATTTTATTGTATTGTATATTTTCCTGTCTCAAAATAAAAATCTCAATTCTTTTGACCAACTCAGGTGTCTGTTGCAATTTAATTACAACCCCCAAATAAGTCCAAAGTCTAGAACCAAGGGAGTGGGAGCGATTCGAACCACTCAGGGAGTCAGAGGTGAAGCTGACCATACACACCACCCCTTACACTTCCTTAGGGAAGGAGACCAAAACTGTACACAATACTCCAGGTGTGGTCTCACCAAGGCCCGATATAATTTGAGTAAGACTTCTTTACTCCTGTACTTAAATCCTCTTGTAATGAAGGCCAGCATACCAATTGCCTTCCTAATGGCTTGCTGCACCTGCACATTCACTTTCAGTGACTCATGTACAAGGACACCCAGGTCCCTTTGAGCATCTGCATTCCCCAATCTTTCACCATTTAGGAAATACTCTGCCTTTCTGTTTTTTCTACCAAAGTGGATAACTTCACATTTATCCACATTATATTCCATCTGCCATGTTCTCACCCACTCACTGAGCCTGTCGAGATCCCCTTGAAGCCTCTTCACAACTGACACTACCACCTAGCTTTGTATCATCAGCAAATTTGGAAATGTTACATTTGGTCCCCTCATCCAAATCATTGATATAGATTGTGAATAGCTGGGGCCCAAGCACCGATCCTTGTCACAGCCTGCCATCCTGAAAAAGACCATTTATCCCTACTCTCTGTTTTCTGTCTGTTAACAAATTCTCAATCCATGCTAGTATATTACCCCCAATTCCATGTGCCCTAATTTTGTTCACCAACCTCTTGTGTGGGACCTTATCGAAGGCCTTCTGAAAATCCAAATACACCCCATCTACCGGTTCCCACATTTAGGCCCAACCATCTTCAGCTGCTTCATCAATGACCTTCCCCCCATCATAAGGTCAGAAGTGGGTATGTTCGCTGATGACTGCACAGTGTTCAGTTCCATTCGCAACTCCTCAGATAATGAAGTAGTCCATGCCCACATGCAGCAAGACCTGGACGACATTCAGTGACAGGTAACATTCACGCCACACAAGTGCCAGGCAATGACTATCTCCAACAAATGAGAGTCTAACCACCAACCTTTCATATTCATCGCCGAATCTGCCACCATCAACATCCTGGGGGTCACCATTTACCAGAAGCTTAACTGGACCAGCCACATAAATACTGTGGCAACAAGAGCAGGTCAGAGGCTGGGTATTCTGCGGCGAGTGTCTCACCTCCTGACTCCCCAAAGCCTTTCCACCATCTACAAGGCACAAGTCAGGAGTGTGATGGAATACTCTCCAACAATACTCAAGAATCTCGACACCATCCAGGACAAAGCAGCCCACTAGATTGTTATCCCATGCACCACCTTAAACATTCACTCCCTGCACCACCAGCGTACCGTGGTGCAGTGTGTACCATCTGCACGATGCACTGCAACATCTCGCCAAGGCTTTTTCAACAGCACCTCCCAAACGTGCGACCTCTACCACCTAGAAGGACAAGGGCAGCAGGCGCATGGGAACACCATCACCTGCGAGCTCCCCTCCAAGTTACACTACACTACAGCTATGCAGCCCAATTTCTAGGCCAAAATCTTCTGGAATAGGCAGTTAAAAATGTTGATCGCCTAGATCCCGCTGTGATCCTGAATTCAGACACCCCTCCCCAGTGCTCCAGGATCCCCATTACTCCTGAAATCAGACAGTTCTGCTAGTGCTGCTGGAAGCCAGGACCTTCTCCCACTGCTCCCAACCCTAGGAGTCCCCAGTGCCTCCAGTCCCTCCCCAGTGACTCCAGACCCTCCCCAGTGCCTCCAGACCCAGCCCAGTGCCTCCAGACCCTCCCCAGTGCCTCCAGACTGTCCCCAGTGCCTCCAGACCCTCCCCAGTTACTCCAGACCCTCCCCAGTTACTCCAGACCCTCCCCAGTGCCTCCAGTCCCTTCCCAATGGCTTCAGCCCCTCCCCAGTGAATCCAGACCCTCCCCAGTGCCTCCAGACCCTCCCCAGCGCCTCCAGACCCTCCCCAGTGCCTCCAGACCCTCCCCAGTGCCTCCAGACCCTCCCCAATGGCTTCAGCCCCTCCCCAGCGACTCCAGACCCTGCCCAGCGCCTCCAGACCCTACCCAGCGCCTCCAGACCCTCCCCAGCGCCTCCAGACCCTGCCCAGCGCCTCCAGTCCCTCCAGACCCTGCCCAGCGCCTCCAGACCCTCCCCAGCGCCTCCAGACCCTCCCCAGTGCCTCCAGTCCCTCCCCAATGGCTTCAGCCCCTCCCCAGTGACTCCAGACCCTCCCCAGCGCCTCCAGACCCTGCCCAGCGCCTCCAGACCCTCCTCCGCACCTCCAGCATCACGTGTCAGGAATCACACTGTCTGTGTCACACTCACACTTCACTCACTCTAATATAATATTCAGAAATTTAAACAAATTACAATTTAAGAGCTTCATAGCTTATCAATCAGAATAGCAATAATCAGTTCTATACAGAAACAAATCAGCTACCCCCAAGATAAACAGCACAATTTGTAACATAACGAACATGCAAAAACATTAAAAATCTGCTAAATATATTCCAATAATCCCAGAAATGTTCAACAATATCTTCTAGATGCCTTCTGATGCATGGAGATTAAGGGGCTGCTCCCCGGCTGCTAATTATAGGCAGTAAGAGGGGAGACGATTAACACTGGGCCATTGACCCATTTACATCACTCCAGGACTACTTGGACCTCCCCAAAGAGGCGGACCTGGGCCTGAGCCTCGACCTGCAAGTGTTCCCATGGAACCAAGGCATTCCTGGCTCTTCAGCCCCATTTCCCTGTCCTTGATTTATTTGCTGTGACTACTGTTCAATCTGAAGGGAAATCTCATTGTTAAACCATTTTAGTTCTTGGGGTAATTCTCAACTAAGGATTCCTTCTTTTGTTTACTCACAGCCTGACGTCACTCTTTGTCTCTGCGATGACCTTTCTCTGATATTGTGAAGAAGAATTATCTCTTCGGTTATAATTTGATGAATTAAAGAACTGAATTCTGTAAACAAACAGTTTTCGATCTCCACAGATTCGGATCAATTTGCAAACTGAATTCTGGAAACAAATGGTTTTGAGCACCACAGATCCTGATGAGATTCAAAACTGAGTTGCGTTAACAAATTATTTTGATCTCCAGATTCTGAAAACTTTGGTGAGCTTTAAACAAACTTGTCCCTTACTTGTTGAGAGCTTTTCAACATCTGCACTTCAGCGACTGGTAAAACCCACTCTCCTCTGGGTTGCCATGGTTTTCACTGTGATGTCATGTGACATAACCTCCTCAGTCACAATGTGGAGGGTGCTGCAGGCCCGAGGTCGAGAGCCCATATAAGGACTGCAAGCTGTTTGAGGCTGGCTGGGGTGAAGCACAGACCTCAGATACATTGGGGGCAATTTCAATCTAAGCCGTCCGTCGGGAAACTGACAGGATCTGGTGCAACGCTGGTTTCGAACCCTGCCCGATCTCGCTCTCCATTGAAGTCATCGTGTGGAGCATAAACACGGCAGAGACCTGATGGGCTGAATGGCCTGTTTCTGTGCTGTAAATTCAATGTAAATGTTGATTCATTTCCCTGTATCCGGGACTCTGGAGGGGCCCACTTTGTGAATGTGATGAAGTGGAGGAGGGAATGGTGAGCTGCTAGCGCAAAGCTGGCTAAAGGGGCATTAAGCTGATTGCAATAATTACCAGCAGATCCTGACATCGTTTTGGATTTGTGACAACAGCTGGTGTAATGCCAAATTCAAAAAAGTTGGCTGCAGCTCAAATTTAAAGGGATGCACCTCCTTAATGGCAGGTGAGCTTATATGGGACCAGCGGGAGCAGCGAGGAGGAGCTCGGGAGAAAACCCGGCGACCAGCGAGGCCCGAGACCAGTCGGGAGCAGTGATTCAGAGCTGGTATAAAAACCGGAGAGAGGCGAGGCCCGAGACCACAGCTGGGGCAGTCGGGAGAGCAGGAGGCCAGTAACTGGTGAGTTTAAAAGCTCACCTTTCGCGGGCTTTTTCTTTCACAGCTGGTGCAGTCGGGAGAGCAGGAGGCCAGTAACTCTTATATAGGTGGAGCTGTTGCTAAACCCGAAACACTACAGTGTAGTGTCTCCCACCCTTCCACCTCCTCTAACCTTTTAGGGGTTAGGGGAAGTTGAAAAGGTAGGTTCAATTTATTTTATTTCAGGAGCCTAACCTAGGTGGAGAAGGTTCCAGGACAGGAGGCGGCAGTGAAAATACAACACCAGAAAACAGGTAGGTGACTGGTTGGTGAGTACTTTCACAAACTTATTCTAAGTAGAATTCAATAATTAAGCTAAATCGTAGTAAATAAAAGGGTATTGTAAGGGTTAAGTCATGGAAGGGCAGCTCGGACCCGTGTCATGCTTCTCCTGTGCCATGTGGGAAATCAGGGACACTGTCCCTGACAACTATGTGTGCAGGAAGTGTGTCCAGCTGCAGCTCCTAGCAGACCGCATGGCGGCGCTGGAGCTGCGAATGGACTCACTCTGGAGCATACGCGATGCTGAGGATGTTGTGGATAGCACATTCAGTGAGTTGGTCACACCGCAGGTAAAGGCTAGCTCAGACAGTAAATGGGTGACCAAAAGGCAGGGTAAAGGCAGGAAGGTAGTGCAGGAGTCACCTGCGGTCATCTCCCTCCAAAACAGGTTTACCGTTTTGGGTACTGTTGGGGGAGATGACTTATCAGGGGAAGGCACCAGCAGCCAGGTTCAGGGCACCATGACTGGCTCTGCTGCACAGAAGGGTGGGAAAAAGAGGGATAGGGCTATAGTGATAGGGGATTCAATTGTAAGGGGGATAGATAGGAGTTTCTGTGGCCGAGACCGAGACTCCAAGATGGTATGTTGCCTCCCTGGTGCAAGGGTCAAGGATGTCTCGGAGCGGGTGCAGAGCATTCTGAAGGGGGAGGGGGATCAGCCAGTTGTCGTGGTACATGTAGGTACCAACGATGTAGGTAAAAAGAGGGAGGAGGTCCTACAAGCTGAATTTAGGGAGTTAGGAGCTAAATTGAAAAGTAGGACCTCAAAGGTAGTAATCTCTGGATTGCTACCAGTGCCACGAGCTAATAAGTTTAGAGAGAGTAAGATAGATAAGCTAAATACGTGGCTTGAGCAGTGGTGCAAGGGAGAGGAATTTAAATTCTTGAGGCATTGGAACCAGTTCTTGGGGAGGAGTGACCTGTACCAAGGGGACGGTCTACACCTGAACTGTGAGGGAGCCGATGTCCTCGGGGTAATATTTTCTAGGGCGGTTCGGGAGGATTTAAACTAATTTGGCAGGGGGATGGGAACCTAGATAGTGGAAAAGAGGGAAGTCATATGAAGTCAGAAATAGATGGTAGAAAGGTGAGAAGCAATAAGCAAAGGAGAGAAACACAAAGGGCCAAACTAATTCATAATGAGAGTGTGAAAAAAGCAAGCCTGAAGGCTTTGTATCTTAATGCTAGAAGCATTAGGAACAAGGTGGATGAATTAGTTGTGGAAATAGAGGTAAACAAGTATGATTTGATTGGGATTACAGAAACGTGGCTGCAGGGTGGGCAAGGCTGGGAACTTAACATCCAGGGATATACAATATTTAGGAAGGATCGGCAAAAAGGTAGGGGAGGTGGGGTAGCATTGCTGGTAAAGGAGGGGATTAATGCAATGGAAAGGAAGGATATTAACTCGGATGAAACGGAATCTGTATGGGTAGAAATGAGAAATAGCAAGGGGAGGAAAACGTTAGTGGGTGTGATATATAGGCCTCCAAATAGTAATATGGAGGTGAGGGAAGGCATAAAAAGGGAAATTAGAGAAGCGTGCGATAAGAGCACAGCTGTCATCATGGGTGACTTTAATTTACATATTGATTGGACTACCCAAATTAGTAAAAATTCTGAGGAGGAGGAATTCCTGGAATGTTTTCGGGACGGTTATCTGGACCAATATGTCGAGGAGCCGACTCGAGATCAGGCCATTTTAGACTGGGTATTGTGCAATGAGAAGGGACTTATCAACAATCTTCTTGTACGAGGCCCCTTGGGTCAGAGCGATCATAATATGATCGAGCTCTCAGTCGAGATGGAGAGTGAGGAAATTGAATCAGAGACTAAGGTCCAGAACTTAAATAAAGGGAATTACGAGGGTATGAGACGGGAATTGGGTAAGATTGATTGGGTGGTGTTTCTGGGGGGATTGACAGTGGATAGACAATGGCAAGCATTCAAAGATAGAATGGAAGAATTCCAGAACATGTTTATACCGGTTTGGCATAAAAATAAACCTAAAAAGGTGGCTCAACCGTGGATAACGAGGGAAATTAGGGACAGCATAAAATCAAAAAAAAGGGCATATCAACTGGCAAAAAAAAGCACCAGACCGGAAGATTGGGGGCAGTACAGGATACAGCAAAAGAGGACAAAGGGATTAATCAGGAAGGGGAAAATAGAATACGAAAGTAAACTTGCAGCAAACATAAAGACAGACTGCAAAAGCTTTTATCGGTATATCAGGAGGAAAAGACTGGTAAAATCCCAAGTCGGTCCCTTGCAGTCCGATTCGGGAGAATATATAATGGAGAATAAGGAAATGGCAGACCAATTAAACTCATACTTTGGTTCTGTATTCACAAAGGAGGACACAAATAACCTCCCAGGAATATCGGCAAACATAGGGACTAATGAGAGGGAGGAGCTGACAGAAATTAGTATCTCTAGGGATATGGTGTTGGGTAAGTTGAGGGGACTGAAGGCCGACAAATCCCCGGGGCCTGATAAACTACATCCTAGGGTACTTAAGGAGGTGGCCCTGGAGATAGCAGATGCTCTAAGGATCATCTTCCGGAACTCCATTGACTCGGGAACAGTACCCGTGGATTGGAGGGTAGCTAATGTTACCCCAATATTTAAAAAGGGGGGTAGAGAGAAAGCAGGGAATTATAGACCAGTAAGCCTTACATCGGTTGTGGGCAAAATGCTAGAGTCCATTATTAAGGATAAAATAGCGGAGCACTTGACAAATGGGGAAAGGATCGGACAGAGTCAACATGGATTTACAAAGGGTAAATCGTGTTTGACTAATCTGCTGGAATTTTTTGAGGAAGTAACTGGTAAAATAGATGGGGGAGAGCCAGTGGATGTGGTGTACCTTGACTTCCAGAAAGCCTTCGATAAGGTTCCACACAAAAGATTATCATGCAAAATTAAGGCTCATGGGATTGGGGGCAAAGTATTAACGTGGATAGAGAACTGGCTGGCGGATAGAAAACAGAGAGTTGGAATAAACGGCTCGTTTTCGGAGTGGCAGGCAGTGACCAGCGGGGTGCCGCAAGGATCTGTCCTGGGACCCCAGCTGTTCACAATATATATAAATGATCTGGATCAGGGAATTGGATGCAATATTTCCAAATTCGCTGACGACACTAAACTAGGAGGAGGGGTGGGCTCTGATGAGGATGTCAGGAGGCTACAGTGCGATTTGGACAGGTTGGGGGAATGGGCGGATACGTGGCAGATGCACTATAATGTGGATAAATGCGAGGTTATCCACTTTGGGGGTAAAAACAGGAGGGTAGATTATTATCTAAATGGCAATAGATTGGGAGATGGGGAAGTGCAGAGGGACCTGGGTGTTCTTGTGCACCAGTCACTGAAGGAGAGCATGCAGGTGCAACAGGCGATTAAGAAGGCAAATGGTATGTTGGCCTTCATATCAAGGGGGTTCGAGTATAGGAATAGGGATACCTTACTACAGCTGTACAAGGTGCTGGTGAGACCGCATCTGGAGTATTGTGTACAGTTTTGGTCGCCCCATCTGCGGAAGGATGTTCTTGCCATGGAAAGAGTGCAGCGGCGATTCACCAGGCTGATACCTGGAATGGCGGGAATGACCTACGAGGAGAGATTGAATAGTTTGGGCTTGTACTCACTGGAGTTTAGAAGATTGAGAGGGGATCTCATCGAAACATATAAAATTATGGCAGGCCTGGACAGGCTGAATTCAGAGAGAATGTTTCCAATGGCAGGGGAGCACAGAACCAGGGGCCACAGTCTAAAAATAGCGGGCAAATCATTTAAAACAGAGATGAGGAAGAATTTCTTCACTCAAAGAGTGGTGAGCCTGTGGAATTCCCTGCCACAGAGGGCTGTGAAGGCTAATTCAATAAATATTTTCAAGAGAGAATTGGATATATTTCTGAAGGCTAAGGGGATTAAGGGTTATGGAGAAAAGGCGGGGACGGGGTACTGAACTGGTAAGATCAGCTAAGATCTCAGACGAAGATCAGCCATGATCTCATTGAATGGCGGAGCAGGCTCGAAGGGCCGAATGGCCTACTCCTGTTCCTATCTCTATGTTTCTATGTAAAAAGGGGTAATTTTAAGCTCACCCTCCTGTCGTGTATTGATTGCGAGTTTGACACCAGTCAATACGGTAATGTTAGGTGCGAATTTGACACCAGTAAATACGGTAATGTAATGTGCATTGCATTATGGGAATTACCCGGGAAAATGGCAGTCAGCCATTTTACACAATAAAGAGAACATCGCAGTTAGAAGCCTGTCTGCCTGATTCGATGCTTTAATGCGTTCATACAACATTGGCGACGAGGATAATGAACGGAATCATTTTAGATAGGTAGTTGCCCAAGTTTTAGTTAGCTAGGATGGAGAAGACCGGCATTCAAAATTTTGCATGCTTCGCCGAGCCAGGCACGTTGGGTCCAAGATGGGCGAGGTGGTTAACGTCTTTTGAGCTTTATGCCGACGGCAAAGGACTCATTATCGACGATACCTCTACAGCTGCCACAAAGCAGAGGAGAAGAGCTCTACTTCTACACCTAGCAGGACCAGATGTCCAGGATATCTTTTCGACTCTACTGGACACAGGAGAGCCAGCAGACTACACGGCGGCGGTTAGTGCTTTGAATCACTACTTCGTGCCCCAGGTCAACGCAGCATTTGCTAGACAGACTTTTCATAAGTTGTCCCAGAAGACAGGTGAGACTGTGCAACAATTTGCTACTCGCTTGCGGCAGGCTGCTAAAGGCTGTGCTTTTGGGGGGGATGGGGATAATCAAATAAGAGACGCTATCCTGAGTAGGTGCACGTCAGCTTATGTGCGGAGGAAATTGTTAGAGGAAGGGCAAGGTCTAACGCTCGCCCGCACATTACAATTGGCCTCACAATGTGAAAACATCGAGGAGCAGATGTCAGCCATGTCATGTACAGAGAAGGTGGAGACAGATACTGTTCGTCGTGTTACACAGAAAAGAGGGTATTATGCGAAAAGCTCGACAGAGAAACCAAAGGGAAATGGTGATAGGAACGAAAGGAAATGTTACAGATATGAACACACAGACCACATGGGCAGTGATCCGAAATGCCCAGCACGCGGACAAACGTGTCATAAGTGCAAGGGAAAGGATAATTTCTCCAAAGTATGCCGCACAAAGGGTACAAAGAAACACAGTGTGAACAATGTAGAGGAACAAAATGACTTTGCATTTGCTGTTACTGGAAATAACATGACAGAGAGACTTACCTTTTGTGTGGGGGGAGTAAACCTGAGAATGTTAATTGATTCAGGTGCAACTAATAATGTGATAGATGAGAATACATGGGAAGGATTAAAGTCAGAACACATTAAGTGTCAGTCACATGTCCCTAAGACAGAGAGACAGTTATTCTCTTATGCTTCTAGCCGACCACTGTCAGTTAAAGGTGTATTCACATGTGGGATTACAATAGGTAAGAGAACTGAGCAGGCAGAGTTCATTGTGGTTAAAGGCCATGGAGAGCCGTTGCTAGGAAGGGAGACAGCCATGAAACTGGGAGTTTTAAAAATAGGCGCAGATGTCTCAGCTGTGGTAGATGTAAGACAGTTACTAGAACAACGGTATCCAAAGGTGTTCCAGGGAGTAGGAAGGCTGAACACAAAACAGATCAGTTTGTATATCGACCCACAAGTGAAGCCTGTGGCCCAGCCACTCAGGCGTATACCATTTAACTTAAGGGGGGCAGTAGAGGCCAAAATAAAACAATTGAGGGACATGGACATTATCGAACCTGTAACTGGTCCCACCCCATGGGTAAATCCTGTGGTTATTGTATCAAAAGCGGATAAGGATGTAAGGTTATGCCTAGACATGAGACGAGCAAATCAGGCAATAGTGAGGGAACGATATCCAATCCCCACCGTTGATGAGATACTCCAAGGTATGAACGGCTCGACGGTGTTTAGTAAGCTAGACCTGAAATGGGGTTATCACCAGCTAGAACTGACCCCTGAGTCATGAGAAATCACAACGTTTGCAGTACATAACGGAGTATACAGGTACAAGAGGCTGATATTCGGTGTATCTTCAGCTAGTGAGCAATATCAGCACGAGATAGCTAATGCCTTAGCTGGAATAGAGGGTGTTGAAAACATCTCAGACGACATTATCGTGCATGCACACGACCAAGAAACGCACGACAGACGCCTGCACGCTGTCATGACCAGACTAATGGAAAGTGGACTGACACTAAACTCAGAGAAGTGCCAATTCAACATGGACCGATTGATTTTCATGGGAATCCTGTTGTCTGAAAAGGGCATCGGACCAACAGCAGAGAGAGTGCGAGCGGTGGCAGAAGCTCGGGAACCAGAGAATGCTACAGAGGTGAGGAGTTTCTTGGGACTCGGGTACAGTAGCAGATTCATCCCGCAGTTTGCAACGCTATCAGAGCCACTGCGACGCCCGACAAGAAAAGACACACCATTTAAATTTGGATCACAACAGAGACAGTCATTCAGTGCACTCAAGGAAGAGTTGGCCAGAGCCGGCACTTCAGCATATTTTGATAAGGATGCACCAACCAAGGTGATAGCAGATGCCAGTCCTGTAGGTTTAGGCGCAGTACTAGTTCAGGACCAACAGGGACAAGAGGTGCCAATATGCTATGTAAGTCGTAGTTTAACAGACTGTGAGAGGAAATACTCTCAAACAGAGAGAGAGGCCTTAGCTCTTGTATGGGCTTGTGAGAGGCTGCATCCATATGTGTATGGCCGAAAATTTAACTTGGTAACTGACCATAAGCCATTACAAGTGATATACGGCCCACACTCTAAACCCTGTGCCCGTATAGAGAGATGGGTACTTAGATTACAGCCGTATGATTTTAAGGTGATACACATTCCAGGCAAGCAAAACATTGCAGACCCACTGTCACGATTGCTGGGGGAGACAGCAAAACAGGAGAGACATTCTCATGGCTCAGATGAATACGTGAGATTTATAGCTGTGAGTGCGACACCAAAAGCACTCACTACTAGAGAGGTGGAGGAAGCCTCTGCTACCGACCCAGAGCTGATTGAGGTACGGAAGGCAATCACAAACGGACATTTTGAGAACTGTAAAGCTTATGTAGCAATTGCAAACGAGCTGTGCGTAGTGGGGTACCTAGTTCTTCGGGGAACACGCATCGTGCTACCCACAGTGTTACACGCACGAGCCCTGGTGTTAGCACATGAAGGACACTTGGGAATAGTTGGAACAAAGCAACATCTCAGAACCAAGGTTTGGTGGCCTGGCATGGACAAGGCAGCTGAAAAACACTGTAAAGCGTGCCACGGCTGTCAGATAGTAGCCAGACCTGAACCATTGAGACCAACACCATTACCGGAGGGCTCCTGGCAGGATGTAGCTATATACTTACTGGGACCCTTGCCATCCAACCACTCCATTCTTGTGGTAGTTGATTATTATAGTCGCTACTATGAATACGACATCATGACTTCCACAACAACTGAGAAGGTTATTGATAGTTTAGAGTCAATCTTCAGCCGTCATGGTTTGCCAATCACCTGCAAATCTGATAATGGTCCCCAATTCAGATCTGAATTATTCAAAGAATACTGTGAAAACAACGGGATCAAACACCTGAAAACGACAGCAAAATGGGCTCAGGCTAACAGAGAAGTCGAGCACCAGAATGCATCGCTGATGAAGAGAATCAGAATTGCTCAGTCAGAAGGACTAGATTGGAAACGTGAACTTAGGAAATATGTGACTGTGTACAGGAGCATTGACCATGCCACGACAGGAAAGAGCCCGGCAGAGCTGCTCTTTAAACGGAAAATGAGAGGAAAGCTGCCAGACATCACAGAGTCGCGCGCAGACATGGAAGTATGTGACCGGGACGCAGATCAAAAAGGCAAGTCCAAACTGTACGCAGATGCACAGCGGAGAACACAATACTCAGAGGTGGAAGTTGGCGACACAGTGCTGGTACGGCAGGACAAAGTGGACAAGTTCACTACTCCTTTTAATGCCACACCCCACAAAGTTTTGAGTAAAACAGGGAGTCAAGTAGTAGTAGAATCTCCAGACGGAGTACGCTACTTGAGAAACACTACGTTTGTGAAGAAATACAGAACCAATGGACCAAAGGAGACACTCCATGAGCAGGAGGAAACACAAGGGACTGAGGACAGTATAGTAGACCCTGACACACATACCACTGTGACACAGGCAATACCCACTGACACCAACATGTCAGACATACCCAATACAGCCAGACCTCAAAGGGTTAAAAGAAAACCCCAAAGACTGTCTGATTATGTCACAACATAAACTGTGTGAGAACTGCATGGGTGATGTTAAATGTTTAAACCTGGGAATTATTTAGTTGTGTGGTAAGACACAAGTTTGTAAAAAGTTTATAAACCAAATAAGTTATGCAGTGTTATTGTAAGCAACTGTTTGTAAACTGCAAGTTTGTTTCCAAGGAAAAGGGGGATGTCGTGTATTGATTGCGAGTTTGACACCAGTCAATACGGTAATGTAATGTGCATTGCATTATGGGAATTACCCGGGAAAACGGCAGTCAGCCATTCCACACAATAAAGAGAACATTGTAGTTGTAAGCCTGTCTGCCTGGTTCTATGCTTTAATGCGTTCATACAACACCTCCTGGCGGGAAACTGATGTGATCGGATTGGCCACCAGAGGTTATCGTGGTGAGTGGGGACGGGATTGTGGTGAGTGGGGAAGGGACTGCAGCGCTTCAAGAAGGCAGCTCCCTATCTTCTCATGGGCAACTAGGGATGGGCAATATATCCCAGCGATACACTCTTTCCGAGAATGAATTAAAACTAAACTCACCTCCATTCTTTTGGATGAATAGGATCTCTGTGCTTATCGGATCAGAGCATTGCCAAGGCACTTCAGAGTTCGGAGATTGCTTCTTTTTCATTTGTTTGCCTTTCTCACCCTTACTAATCAGATTTGCTTCTTTATTCTGAATTTATTAGTGCGTTCAGTTCTGGGCACCACACCTCAGGAAGGATGTATTGGCCTTGGAGGGGGTGCAAAAGGGTTAAATTATGAGAACAGGTCACATAGACTAGGCTTGTATTCCCTTGAATATAGAATACTAAGGGATTATCTATTTGAGGTGTTTATTTTGAATAAAGGATGTGATAGGGTAGATAGAGAAACTGTTTCCTTTGGAGGGGGGTGTCCAGAACAAGGGAGCATAACCTTAAAATTAGAGTCAAGCCATTCAAGGGTGATGTCAGGAAGCATTTCTTCGCACAAAGGGTAGTGGAAATCAGGATTGATTGTTGGGCCAGGTTATTAAGGGTTACGGAATCAAGACTGGTAGATGGAGTTAAAATACAGATCATTCATGATCTAATTGAATGACGGAAGAGGCTTGAGGGGCTGAATGGCCCACTCCTGTTCCTATATTTGTATAATTGACCGAATAGTTGAAGGAAGATGAGCAGACGAGCAGCAGCTGTGTCTGTTAGGGCCACTGCAGGTGAGCGGGGAGGAGGGATGCTGATCGTAGAAGGTTTTACCCAGCCCGTGCGGTCTATCAGCTATCACTTTCCTGGACATCTGAGAGGAGCAGTGTGTGAGAATGCTGTACTTCACCAGACAGGCTGTTACAGGTGTGTGCAGCATCCTGCTGGAACCCGGGGGCTATGCTTTGCTAGTGGCTGACAAGGTCACCACCACCCTGAACATTTTCATCACCAGCTCCTTCCAGGTTGCTACAGGAGACATCGTCCGCATCTTCCAGTCTGCAGTACACATCTGCATCAAGCAGGTCACCAATGCAGTCTCAACCAACAACTTGGATTTATATAGCGCCTTTAACGTAGTAAAACGTCCCAAGGCGCTGCACAGGTGCGTTAGCAAACAAAATTTGACATCGAAGCACATAAGGAGATATTGCGACAGGTGACCAAAAGCTTGATCAAAGAGGTAGGTTTTAAGGAGCATCTTAAAAGAGGAAAGAGAGGTAAAGAGGTGGAGAGTTTTAGGGAGGGCATTCCAGAGCTTAGGGCCTTGGCAGCTGAAGGCATGGCCACCAATGGTGGAGTGATTAAATCGGGGATGTGCAAGAGGCCAGAATTGGAGTAGCGCAGGGACTCCGGAGGGTTGTAGGGCTGGAGGAGGTTAGAGAGATAAGGAGGGGCGAGGCCAATCAGAGCATTATATTCCCGATGGGTGGCAACAGCCAGAATGAGCGCGCTGTGATATTTGGAGTAGTGGCTGAAAATGTTCCCTTTAATGGACTACGCGGCCCATTCAAAATTCAGCGCATGTACTTTCTTCAATTTAAAAGCCAGCTCACTGGCTGTGCAGGACCCCTAGTGTAGGGGGTGGCGTGTGGTGGTGCTGTTTGGCGCATGCGCCCAGTCAGTTATGCCCCTGACTGTTTTGTGAGCGGTTCGAATCGCTCCCACGCCCCTGGGTTCTAGACACCGGACGTAGGTACAAGGCGGCAGTACAGAGAAGACTCGAATAGACAGGTGGTTGGATGTAAACAAAAACCAAGATTTTATTGAAGAGGAAAAACTTGATACAATCTCATGGAAAAATTACTAGCGTACACTTCTACAGGCAAAAATACAAAAGAAGAATAACTATACTTATACAGGGAATGGGGAACACACGGAACATCGAGGGAAAACAACTATCTTAACAATCCCCTTATCCTTATCCCACCCCCTATACCTAACTAGGTTAAGCTATGAGGGGTCAGAACTTCATGCTCACCAATCAAAAGGCTTGTTAGACTCAAAACAGCGGTTGGGTTCGCTCTTGGTGCTCTCTGGAGCCTGCCGTCATCATGTGGCCTCCGAGTGCTGCAAGGGCGTTGTCCAGGTTCGAGTACCCCAAAGTTAAAGTCTCTGTTTGGGTACTTTACCTTGCAGGGATGATTCTTTGTCGACAGCCGCTAGATTGAGTTGGTGTGCAGATATTCGAAGGTCGGCTGAGGCTGAAGGCCCAATAATTCGAAGCCTCCCCTCAGTTCGTCTCCTCAGTTGGTCGTCTTCAGCCGGTCTTCCTCAGGTGGCCTTCCCTCCGGTGGTCTTCCCTCGTCGCGTCCCGCCTCGCCTGGCCTGAATTGTCCGTGTTCGCCTGACCCGGTGTCGGGGCTAGTTCCAGATGGAGTGGGAAAAAGGCACGGGCAAAGGCCAGGGGATAAGCGCGGGACAGGGAAAGAGCGGCAGCCACGAGGGCGAGGGGCCGAAGAGCAGCAGCACCAGCACACCAACCAACAAAGAACACACCACCCCGATTGCTACCCGGGGGCCTTCAATAATACCTTTGTCGAAAACCCTTATCTGCGCGCCAAATCAGGTTAGTTCTTTGTTTTAATCTTGGCGGGCTATTTTAAATAATGGTAGCAATCCATACTAACTGTTTTTAGATGGCCGGTAATCACATCTACCGGCCCGATAATCGACTTGTATTGTCATGAAAGTTCCTTGATGGGCCTGTCTGGCCTCGATGGCTCTGTTGATCTGTTTCCGATAATATATGTAGACTGCTTGACGGCCTTAATATAGGCCTAAACTGAATTTAGATTTGCCTTCAATTCGGTCTAATGCATAATTCAGAGTCCTGTGTGGTTCCAAAATACAAAGTCTCTCTTCACAGAAACCTGCAGCTTGGGTTTCGATCCACAAGCTGTCTGCGTTGCAGAGTCCATTTTAAAATCTCACAGGCTTTCTGCCACGAGGCACGGACGCCATCTTGGGTACCCTTTTTGATTTAAAATGTCCACGCAGGGTCCCGTTCATTAATAACAGCCTTCGGGGAAATGCAGAAATTTTGCAAATCTTACACTAGAGCGCTGCGTGGCCTTGCAGCTTAAAGGGAACATTGGTGGCCGCCATCCTTCATGTACAGGGCAGAACTCTGCCTGTAGCTCTCAGGGCACCAGAGGATGAGCCAGGCGCTCTTCTCAACAGGAAGGGCTATCAGTCCATCAATATCCAACTGGTGAGTGGTCGTCATTAAAGCATTATGCAGATCTGTGCCAGTTTCTCTGGCTGCTGCTGCAATGCTTCCCTCCTGAGACACTCATTCATTCTCTCACTAATCCACTCCTCCAGGAATAGAAACATAGAAACATAGAAGATAGGAGCAGGAGTAGGCCATTCGGCCCTTCGAGCCTGCTCCGCCATTCAATGTGATCATGGCTGATCATCCAAATTCAGTACCCTGTCCCTGCCTTTTCCCCATATCCCTTGATCCCTTTAGCCTCAAGAAATATATCCAACTCTTTCTTGAATATATTTAATGAACTAGCCTCCACCGCCCTCTGTGGCAGAGAATTCCACAGGTTCACCACTCTCTGGGTGAAGAAATTCCTCCTCATTTCAGTCCTAAATGGCTTACCCCTTATCCTTAGACTATGACCCCTGGTTCTGGACTCCCCGGCCATCAGAAACATCCTTCCTGCATCTAGTCTGTCCAGACCTGACAGAATTTTATAGATTTCGATGAGATCCCCTCTCAATCTTCTAAACTCCAGTGAGTGTAAGCCCAATCGACACAATCTCTCCTCATACGTCATTCCTGCCATCCCAGGTATCAGCCTGGTGAATCTTCGCTGCACTCCTTCCATGGCAAGAACGTCCTTCCTCAGGTAAGGTGACCAAAACTGCACACAATACTCAAGGTGCGGTCTCACCAAGGCCCTGTACAACTGTAGCAAGACATCCTTGTTCCTGTACTTGAACCCTCTTGCTACGAAGGCCAACATACCATTTGCCTTCTTAACCGCCTGCTGCACCTGCATGCTTACCTTCAGTGACTGGTGCACAAGGACACCCAGGTCTCTTTGCACTTCCCCTTCTCCCAATCTATTGCCATTCAAATAACAATCTGCCTTCCTGTTTTTGCCACCAAAGTGGATAACCTCACATTTATCCACATTATGGTGCATTTGCCATGTTTCTGCCCAATCACCCAACCTGTCCAAATCGTACTGGAGTTTCCCGACATCCTCCTCGCAGCTTACCCTCCCGCCCAGCTTTGTGTCAGAGGATGGCTGCTCGGGTACAGGGGATACCTCCTCCACATCTGGCTGATGACACCCCTCTGCAAACCCACCATGCCTGAGCAGCAAAGCTACAATGATAGCCATGGACCACCAGGAACATCCTTAAACACACCAGTGGCATCGTGAAGCTAAGATTCCAATGCCATTATCGTCCTGGGTCGTATCACAGTCGCGATCTGCATTCTGCACAGCATGGCCATGCAACGAGGATTAGAGTTGGAGGAGGTACAGCAACAGCAAGACACATTATCCAATGAGGAAGAATTGGGCGAAGGTGAGGAAGAACTGGAAGAAGGAAGGCACCACAGCACCTGGCAGAGAGGGAGGCCGGGGAGCAGGTCATCTCTCAGCAACTTTGTTGACCTGCTCAATCCACTCACCTGAAAATGACAAGATATCCCTCTGCATTAACAGCCCGTCTTATCCCTTCACCACTCCCTTCATTCCGCAATAAAGAAGTCAAACCATTCAGACATCACTGCATCACTGACATTCAGACAATACAGATTTGCTAGCTACAATAAGAGACCATACGATAAACTCCCAAATGTGAAAAAGGTGGTGAATTTATTTACAAACAGAAGCTTTAACTAAATTCTCGACACCCGAGTGCCAGCCCACAGCGCTTTCCTTAACAGAAGGTTGACAAACTCTGCTCCTCCTACGAGGTGCTTCAGCAGAGCTGGTTGTGATGAAATATTCCATTCATCACTCATCAGTATTTCTCTGCCTGTGACTATGGTTGGTTTCAGTTTCATTTCCATTGTATTGTACTGTGTGTAGGGCTCCGCCCATACCTGGCTCCTATGTAAGCTGGCCCAGCCTGCAGCACATCCAGTACGGCAGACCTCTGGATGGAAGATACATTCTCCTCTGTGTGTTACCTTCTAAGTCAATAAAAGCCTTGTTTTGTTTCGTTAGCATCGAGTCTCGGATTTATTGAGGCACATCAATTTTATTGACTTAATTTTCAACACAATGGATCAACTCTTGAAACCCGAACGTTTGGATTTGGACCAGCATGCTTCGGACACTGGTTTATGTGTATGGAATTCTTCCTGGACAATTCCGCAGCTGTCAAAGACGCTACGGATGCTGCGAGTATGAAACTCGGAATTCTGCGGAATTGGGTAAGCCACCGGGTTTACCCCCTCATCCAAGACGCCGACACGTACCCGGCCGCCTGCAACATCTTAAAGGCGCATTACCAGCAGCCTACGAATGAGGTTTATGCTAGGCATCTGCTCGCTACTCGCGCACAGCGACCTGGGGAATCGGTGGAGGAGTTCCTAGGCACCCTGAAAACGCTTGGCAAAGACTGCAAGTGCCAAGATGTAAAAGCCGCAGTGTACACTGACGAGCTTGTTCGCGATGCCTTTATCACAGGCCTCAGCTCCACTTACATCCGGCAGAGACTGCTGGAAAAAACGGGATTGGACCTGAAACAGGCTGTGGACACAGCACGATCCCTGGATGTGGCCCAGAGAAACTCGGATGCCTACTCTTCAGCCCGCGCCGTCCACGCCGCCACGTGTGCACCAAGGGCGCCGCCATCTTGGAAGGCATCTTCCCCGCCCGGCGGCCCGACACCGTCGGGGCCCCGCTCTCCCCCCAGAAGCCCTACGACAGCCGCGACGCGTCGGGGACCCAACTGGTACTTCTGCGGGCAGCCGAAGCACACCAGAAACCTGTGCCCGGCGAAAGGCACCACCTGCTTTAAGTGCGGTAAGAAGGGGCACTTCGGGAAGGTGTGCAGAGGGAACCCCGCCGGAAAACCCGCCACCGCCGCGTGTGCGCTGTGGGAGCGGCCATCTTGGACGCCATCTTGCCCGACCTCGTGGGGTCCGCCATCTTGTCTCGATCAGGGCCCTACAGTGGCATCGGTCACAGTGGACCAGACCAGGCCGCACCCGCTATCCAAATCAATGGTGGACATCGAGGTAAACGGGTGCAGGGTTAAATGTTTAATTGACAGTGGAAGCACGGAGAGTTTTATCCACCCTGAACTGGTACAACAACTCTCCCTAAAGGTGGTCCCTACTCGGGGTACCATCTCTATGGCTGATAAAACCCAGACATCGACCATTATGGGTTACTGCACGGTACAATTGTCCGTTAACGGAACTGTATACGATAATTTTAAAGTATTAATCATGAAGAATCTATGTGCGAGCGTGATCTTGGGCCTGGATTTCCAGTGCTACCACCAAAGCATCACGCTCAATTACGGTGGGTCCCAGCCGCCCCTCACAGTGTGCGGTCTGGCTACCCTGAAGGTAAAGCCGCCTTCGCTATTCGCGAACCTTACCCCTAACTGCCGGCCAATAGCGACCAAAAGCAGGAGGTACAGCTGGGAGGACAGGCGGTTTATCGCGACCGAGGTAGACAGGCTCCTGAAAGAGCGCATTATTGAACGCAGCAATAGCCCGTGGCGCGCCCAAGTGGTGGTGGTAAGGGGTAGCGAGAAGAAACGGATGGTGATCGACTATAGCCAAACAATCAACAGGTACACCCAACTAGACGCCTACCCGCTACCCCGCATATCAGAAATGGTGAACCAAATCGCCCAATACCGGGTGTTCTCCACCATCGACCTCAAGTCAGCGTACCACCAGCTCCCTATCAGACCAGAGGACCGCCCATACACCGCCTTCGAGGCGAACGGGCGCCTCTACCAATTCCTCAGAGTCCCCTTTGGGGTGACGAATGGGGTCTCGGTCTTCCAGAGGGAGATGGACCGCATGGTCGATGACCACCACTTGCAGGCAACCTTCCCCTACCTCGACAATGTCACCATCTGCGGTCACAACCAGCAGGATCACGACTCGAACCTCGAGAGGTTCCTGAAAACCGCACAAAAACTCAACCTCACCTACAACGAGGACAAGTGCGTTTACAACACCATGCACCTCTGCATACTAGGCAGCGTGGTGGAGAATGGGGAAATCGGACCAGACCCCGACCGATTGCGCCCCCTACGGGAGCTGCCCCTGCCCAACACTCCCAAAGCCCTGAAAAGGTGCCTGGGGTTATTTTCTTATTATTCCCAATGGGTCCCCAACTACTCCGACAAAGCCCGCCCCCTCTTGAAAGCATCCTCTTTTCCGCTCTCTGCTGAGGCCCATGCCGCCTTCAAAAGCATTAAGCAGGATATTGAGCAGGCCACGCTACAGGCAGTGGACGAGAACACTCCCTTTCAAGTGGAAAGTGATGCGTCTGACTTTGCCTTGGCGGCCACCCTCAACCAGGCGGGGCGGCCCGTAGCTTTCTTCTCGAGGACCCTCCAAGGGCCCGAGATCAGACACTCCTCCGTAGAAAAGGAGGCCCAAGCCATCGTGGAGGCAGTGCGCCACTGGCGCCACTACCTAGCCGGCAAACGCTTCACCCTACTTACCGACCAGCGGTCGGTAGCGTTTATGTTCAATAATAAACAGAGGGGGAAGATTAAAAATGATAAGATTCTTAGGTGGCGGATCGAGCTCTCCACCTTCGATTATGACATCATTTACCGGCCAGGGGCCCTTAATGAATCCCCCGACGCCCTCTCACGAGGGATGTGTGCCAGCGCCACCGGGGATCGGCTACAGACCCTCCACAATGACCTCTGCCACCCAGGGGTCACGTGGCTGTTCCACTTCATAAAGTCCCGCAACTTACCCTACTCGATTGAGGAAGTTCGGTCCCTGACCAGGAACTGTCGCACTTGCGCTGAGTGCAAGCCTCGGTTCTACCGCCCAGATAGAGCCCACTTAATCAAAGCTACACGGCCCTTTGAGCGGCTCAGCTTAGATTTCAAGGGCCCCCTCCCGTCCGTCGACCGCAATGTTTACTTCCTGAACATTGTGGACGAATACTCTCGTTTCCCATTCGCCTTCCCCTGCCCAGACATGACCAGCGCCACGGTCATTAAATGCCTCAACAGCCTGTTCTGCCTGTTCGGTATGCCGAGCTACATCCATACGGATAGGGGGGCGTCCTTCATGAGTGAAGAGCTACGCCAGTACATGCTGTCCAGGGGGATCGCCACGAGCCGTACCACCAGCTACAACCCCCGGGGTAACGGTCAAGTGGAGCGAGAGAACGGGACAGTATGGAAAGCAGTCACTCTAGCTCTAAGGACCAAAGGCCTCCCTATCTCCCGCTGGCAGGAAGTCCTCCCAGATGTGCTCCATTCGATACGGTCGCTATTGTGTACTGCCACTAATGCCACGCCTCACGAGCGAACGTTTGTCTTTCCCCGGAAATCCACCTCAGGCGTATCCATGCCGTCATGGCTCTCCACCCCAGGTCCGGTATTCGTGCGAAGGCATGTGAGGGGCCACAAGACGGACCCTCTTGTGGAGTCAGTGCACCTACTCCACGCCAACCCCCAATACGCGTATGTCCGGCACGCCGACGGAAGGGAGGACACCGTGTCCATAAAAGACGTCGCCCCAGCCGGTAACGACAACAACCACGACAACAGCAGCAACAACGACCACAGCAACTCTTACCCACCCACTACTCTTTCATCATCCCCGGAAGAACATCGACCAACGGTACCCCCACCAACTACCCCTTCAACAACCCTGGCGGCACCCCCGGCAGAGACCCAGGAGGCCACCGGGGACACCCAGCCGACACCCGCGGCACCACAACAGCCACGTCGGTCGCAGAGGACTATCAAACCCCCGAACAGACTAAATCTATAGAAGGGGTGAATGTGATGAAATATTCCATTCATCACTCATCAGTATTTCTCTGCCTGTGACTGTGGTTGGTTTCAGTTTCATTTCCATTGTATTGTACTGTGTGTAGGGCTCCGCCCATACCTGGCTCCTATGTAAGCTGGCCCAGCCTGCAGCACATCCAGTATGGCAGACCTCTGGATGGAAGATACATTCTCCTCTGTGTGTTACCTTCTAAGTCAATAAAAGCCTTGTTTTGTTTCGCTAACATCGAGTCTCGGATTTATTGAGGCACATCACTGGTGGAAGGGGCTGTTTCTCCTGTGGGGACCCGTGAGATGCTCGTGGCCGGTGATGTCAGGGAGCTCGAGCCTGAGGGGGCGCGGCTACAGACTGCAGCACCTCAGCTGCTGCCGAGGCAGAAAGGTCAAGGGGTGCTGAGGAAGCAGGCATGCTGACATCCTGAGAGAGGGCAGCACCTGCCACTCACGCTGAATCACTGCCGCTCCCATGGGGCTGAGGACCATTACTTTCACTAATCTGTGGGAAGGAAGACTGCAAGTGTGTGACTCTTTGAAAGCCCTTATCCACTTACTCCACCAATCTGTCCAAAGATGGACATCTGTCTGTCCAAGGTGGAGCTCTGTCCATCTCAAGGCGGAGCACAGGTATGAAGAGGCTGTGCTTCAGCAGGGTGAAACTTCTTTACTCAGAGTGGTGAGAATGTGGAACTCGCTATCACAAGGAATAGTTGAGGTGAATAGCATCGATGCATTTAAGGGGAAGGTAGATAAGTACATGAGGGAGAAAGGAATAGAAGGATATGCTGATAGGGTGAGATGAAATAAAGTGAGAGTAGGCTTGTGTGGAGCATAAACACCAGACAATGGAAAAGGCAGGTCAAAGATGAGATGTGTGAGGTAAGATACGATCTTACAAAAATGATGGACAGGAAAATACCTACTGGTCCATCCAACCTGTCCCATATGATGGTGATGTCTTATCCATCATGATACATACACTCCCCACACACCATGGAATCTCCTGGGAGAGGCAAAAAAAAGATTAAAAACCCAGGCCAATTAGGGGGAAAAAATGGAAAATTCCTCTCTGACCTCCTTAGGCAATCGAAACTAGTCCAGATCATCACATTGGCCCTGATTTACGTTACAGGAAATCTACAAGGTGATCTCGGCCCCAGCCAGAAACAGGTCCAGCTCTCAATTGAAGGAATTCAGTGAATCAGTGTTCACCGCACGAGCCGGCAGTCAGTTCCACAGGTCCACGATCCTCTGGGAAAAGAAGAACCATCTAAAATACAATCTAGTTCGGCCCTGACACAACTTGTAAGCTTGGAATAGCTGACCCAGGGTACCAGTGGAAGCACAGGACATTATAAGTTTTTAAGAGGGTGATAGATATATTTTTGACAGGCAGATTGAACTAACAAGAGGTCAAGTTGGCGGAAGGAGTCCGTGGCCCTCAGGGTCACCAAAGGAATGGACATTTGTGGTCCTGTGTTGGGGGAAGAGATTTGTTTAAGAACATCACCCATCTCCACCCCTGCCTCAGCACATCTACTGCTGAAACCCTCATCCATTCTTTTCTTACCTCCAGACTCGACCAGTCCAATGCTGTCCTGGCCAGCCACATGTACAGTACACACTGGGTAAAAGGGACGATTCACTCCTGGGTACTGTGCACTTCGAGTGTGTCTGTGTGTGCAAAGAGCCAGCCTGACATGCTGGTCTGGGTGGAGATTGAGGACTGGTGCAATGTGAAGGCAACATGACTACTGCTGGTAAACCAGGCACTGACCTGCATTATTTGCTGACTGTGGTCACAGTCCAGCTGTACATTCAGGCAGTGGAAACCCTTCCTGTTATAAAACCTGTCTGGTTCTGGACAGGGAGAATGCAGGACAACGTGTGTGTAGACAATGACATCTTGCACCTGGGGAAACCCAGCGATGCGTCCAAATCCGAGCGCTCTCTGCTCCTGATCAGCAGCCACTTTGGGAAGGTGATGTATTACTTTCTCCTTGCAAAGAGGGCATCCATCACTTGCTTGCTTGCCATATGGACAGCAAACTGACAAGGTACATTCCCACTAGGGGGGAAGGTAGGGCAACGAATGTCAGAGCTCCCTGGATCACGAAAGAGATAGAGAGTAAAATGAAGCAGAAAAAGAGCATGTATAACAGATGTCAGATCGAGAATACAGCTGAGTATCAGGCTAAATATAGAAAGTTCAGAGGAGAAGTGAAAAAGAAAAGAGGGGGCAAAGAGAGGGTATGAGAATAGAATGGCAGCTAACATAAAAGGTAATCCAAAAGTCTTCTATAGGCATATAAATAGTAAACGGGTAGTAAGAGGAGTGGGGCCAATTAGGGACCAAAAAGGAGACCTATGCATGGAGACAGAGGGTATGGCTGAGGTACTAAATGAGTACTTTGCATCTGTCTTCACCAAGGAAGAAGATGCTGCTATAGACATAGTGAAGGAGGAGGTAGAGGAGATACTGGATGGGATAAAAATTGATAAAGAGGTGGTATTAGAAAGGCTAGCTGTACTTAAAGTAGATAAGCCACCAGGACCACTTGGGATGCATCCTAGGACGCTGAAGGAAGAAATCACGGAGGTACTGGCCATAAGCTTCCAATCCTCCTTAGAAATGGGGGTGGTGCCAGAGGACTGGAGAATCGCAAATGTTACACCCTTGTTCAAAAAAGCAACTACAGGCCAGTTTAACCTCGGCAGTGGGGAAGCTTTTAGAAACAATATTCAGGGACAAAATTAACAGTCACTTGGACAAGTTTGGATTAATTAAGGAAAGCCAGCATGGATTTGTTAAAGGCAAATCGTGTTTAACCAACTTGATCGAGGTTTTTGATGAGGTAAGAGAGGGGTGATGAGGGCAATGCGGTTGCCGTGGTGTACATGGATTTCCAAAAGGCGTTCGACAAAGTGAGGCTTATAAAGGACAGTGGCAGCATGGATACGAAATTGGCTAAGTGACAGGAAACAGAGAGTAGTGGTGAACGGTTGTTTTTTTGGACATGCGGAAGGTAACAGTTCTAGGACCACTGCTTTTCTTGATATATGTTAATGACTTGGATGTGGGTGCACAGGGCACAATTTCAACATTTTCAGATGACACAAAAAGTATAGTGAACAGTGGACTTCAAGAGGACATAGGCTGATGAAATGGGCGGACACGTGGCTGATGAAATTTAATGCAGAAAAGTGTGACGTGATACATTTTTGGTACAAAGTATGAGGAGAGGAAATATAAACTAAAGGGTAAAATCCTGAAGGGGGTGCATGAACAGAAAGACCTAGGGGTATATGTGCATAAATCGTTGAAGGTGGCAGGGCAGGTTGAGAAAGCAGTTAAAAAAGCTTATAGGATCCTGGGCTTCATGAATAGAGTATAGAGTACAAAAGTGCGGAAATTATGCTGAACCTGTAAAAAAAACACTGGTTCGGCCTCAACTGGAGTATTGTGTCCAATTCTGGGCACCGCACTTTAGGAAGGATGTGAAGGCCTTAGAGAGGGTGCAGAAAAGATTTACGAGAATGATTCCAGGGATGAGGGACTTCAGTTACGTGGATAGATTGGAGAAGCTGGGGTTGTTCTCCTTAGACATAAGACGTAGGAGCAGGAGTAGGTCATTTTGCCCCTCGAGCCTGCTCCGCCATTCAATAAGATCATGGCTGATCTGATCTTGGCCTCAACTCCACTTCCCTGCCCGCTCCCCATAACCCTCGACTCCCCTGTAATTCAAAAATCTGTCTATCTCCACCTTAAATATATTCAATGACCCAGCCTCCACAGCTCTCTGGGGAAGAGAATTCTAAAGGTTCACGACTCTCTGAGAAGAATTTCCTCCTCATTTCCGATTTAAAAGGGTGCCCCCATATTCTGAAATTATGCCCCCTAGTTCTAGATTCCCCCATGAGGGGAAACATCCTCTCTGCATCTACCTTGTCGAGCCCCTTCAGAATCTTATATGTTTCAATAAGATCCCCTCTCATTCTTCTAAACTCCAATGAATAAAGGCCCAACCTGCTCAACCTTTCTTCATAAGACAACCCCTTCATCTCCGGAATCAACCTCGTGAACCTTCTCTGAACTGCCTCCAATGCAAGTATATCCTTCCTTAAATAAGGAGACCAAAACTGTACGCAGTACTCCAGGTGTGGTCTCACCAACACCCTGTACAGTTGTAACAGGACTTCCCTACTTTTATACTCCATTCCCTTTGCAATAAAGGCTAACATTCCATTTGCCTTCCTAATTACTTGCTGTACCTACATGCTAACTTTTTGTGATTCATGTACAAGGACCCCCAGGTCCCTCTGTACCTCAGCATTTTGTAATCTCGCCCCATTTAAATAATAATTTGCTTTTTTATTTTTCCTACCAAAGTGGATAACCTCACATTTCCCCACATTAAACTCCATCTGCCAGATTTTTGCCCACTCACTTAGCCTATCTATATCCCTTTGGAGATTCTGTGCATCCTCCACACAATTTGCTTTCCCACCTATCTTTGTATCATTAGCAAATTTGTCTACATTACACTCGGTCCCTTCATCCAAGTCATTAATATAGATTGTAAATAGTTGAGGTCCCAGCACTGATCCCTGTGGCACCCCACTAGTTACCGTTTGCCAACCAGAAAATGACCCATTTATCCCGACTCTGTTTTCTGTTAGTTAGCCAATCCTCTATCCATGCTAATATATTACCCCCAGCCCCGTGAGCTCTTATCTTATGCAATAACCTTTTATGTGGCACCTTATCGAATGCCTTCTGGAAATCCAAATACACGACATCCACTGGTTCCCCTTTATCCACCCTGCTCGTTATATCCTCAAAGAACTCCAGCAAATTTGTCAAACATGATTTCCCTTTCATAAAACCATGCTGACTCTGCTTGACTATATTATGATTTTCTAAATGAGCTGCTATCACTTCCTTAATGATGGACTCCAGCATTTTCCCAATGACAGATGTTAGGCTAACTGGTTTATAGTTGCCTGCTTTCTGTCTCCCTCCTTTCTTAAATAGGCGTGTTATATTTGTGGTTTTCCAGTCTGCTGGAACCTCTCCAGAATCCAGGGAATTTTGGTAGATTACAACCAATGCATCCACTATCTCTGCAGCCACCTCTTTTAAGACCCTAGGATGCAGGCCATCAGGTCCAGGGGACTTGTCCACCTTTAGTCCAATTAGGTTGCCCAGTACTTTTTCTCTAATGATAGAGATTGTTTTAAGTTCCCTGTTAAGTTAGAGCAGAGAAGAGTGAGAGGAGATTTTATAGAGGTGTTCAAAATCATGAGGGGTCTGGACAGAGTAGATATAGAGAAACTGTTCCCATTGGTGGAAGGGTCATGAACCAGAGGACACAGATTTAAGGTGATTGGCAAAAGAACCAAAGGTGACATGAGGAAAAACTATTTTATGCAGCGAGTGGTTAAGATCTGGAATGCACTGCCTGAAAGGTGGTGGAGGCAGATTCAGTCATGGCTTTCAAAAGGGAATTGGATAAGTACCTGAAGGAAAAGCATTTGCAGGGCTACGGGGAAAGGGCGGGGGAGTGGGACCAGCTGAGGTGCTCTTGCAGCGAGCCGGCACAGGCTCGACGGGCCGAATGACCTTCTTCCATGCTGTAACCATTCTATGATTTTATGTTGCTGATGTCACCTGTTACAGCCTAGAATGGGTCTGTGACATAGAAGTTGAGAGCCACCATAACTTTCACAGTCACAGGCAATTCCTGCTGCAGCAGGTGACGGAGTTCACTGACAGCCTAGAATGAATGACTCTAAGGGAATCAAGGGGTATGGGGATAGGGCGGGAAAGTGGAGTTGAGGTAGAAGATCAGCCATGATCTTATTGAATGGTGGAGCAGGCTCGAGGGGCCGTATGGCCTCCTCCTGCTCCTATTTAAGAACATAGAAGAAAAAGAGCAGAAGTAGGCCATTCTGCTCCTTGAGCACATTCAATAAGATCATGGCTGATCTTCTACCTCATCTCCACTTTCCTGCACTATCCCCATATCTGTGGATTCCCTTAATATCCAAAAATCTGTCGATCTCAGCCTTGAATATACTCAATGACTGAGCCTCCACAGCCCTCTGGGGTAGAGAATTCCAAAGATTCACCACCCTCCGAGTGAAGAAATTTCTCCTCATCTCAGTCCTAAATGGCCGACCCCTTATTCTGAGACTGTGACCCCTGGTTCTAGACTCCCCAGCCAGGGGGAAACATCCTCCCTGCAGCTACCCTGTCAAGCCCTGTAAGAATTTTGTATGTTTCAATGAGATCACCTCTCATTCTTCTAAACTCTAGAGAAGCCTAGTCTACTCAATCACTCCTCATAGGACAATCCCCCCTATCCCAGGAACCAGTCTGGTGAACCTTCGTTGTACTCCCTCTATGGCAAGTATATCCTTCCTTCAGTAAGGAGACCAAGGGGGAAAAATTTGGTTGATTAGCGCCTCCCGTTTATGCCCTAAGAGAACGCAAAGCAACTAACGCCCGGGCGCGGCGATGTTTGTGCCGCTCGCGAAATTGACTAGAGTTTTTGGGGTGGCGCTAAACTCTACCGCCACGATCTCCTGCGCCCGCAGATCGTGACGTCAGTCGAGTGTGTAGCGCCCCGGACCGGATATTGAGTGGCGCCCCCTGCCTTACCCCCTGCCGCTAGCAATGACAGGTCGAGGGGAACGTTTTGCAGTCGGGAAGGGACTGGGGGAGCGCTATTTAAAGGCGACCGCTTCCTGCCTTTTTTTGTCGGCGACATTTTTGCACCACGCATTCTGAGAGAGAGAGAGACTTCTGGAGAGATTCAACGCTGTGTGAAGGAGTTTTGGGTACTGAGCAGCACTTTGCAGGTTGAGTTTGATTTGATCTTCCTTGCATTGATTTAGAAGAGACTATGGGGGCTGCACTCTGAGCTCTTTCCCTGGGCCTCGCCATTGTTCTTCCCAGCAGATTTGATGTACAGGTCTCTCCAGGCCGAGATTCAAGGCTGCAATGAGCAGGGTGTGGATGGAGAGCAAGATCGACCCTCCCCTTTAAGAACTGGCCGGCGCCAGTGTGTCTGTGTTCCATTGCTGACTGACATCACATGAGCTTCGCCCGCGCTCTGAGGTAGCGCCTCGCTCCTCGGGGAGAAGGCAGGGACAGGGTACTGAATTTTGATGATCAGCCATGATCTCATTAAATGGTGGAGCAGCCTCGAGGGGCCGAATGGCCTACTCCTGCTCCTATCTTCTATGTTTCGGCGTTAGCGCCTTAAGAGAGGTGTGTAGCGTCTGATTTAGTGGTCCAATCACCTCCAGGGGCGATAGAAGCCAAGTTTGCTGTCGGAAGCAGGCGCTGAACTTTGCGCCCAGCTGATAATTGCGCCCCAAACGGGGAGATACTGACTTTCTCCCCCTAAAACTATCCACAATACTCCAGGTGTGGTCTCACCAGGGCCCTATATAATTGCAGTCATTATTGCTTGCTGTACCTGCATGTCAACTTTCAGTGATCCGTGTACAAGGACACCCAGGTCCCTCTGAACACCAACATTTCCCAATCTCTCTCCATTTAAAAAATACTCTGCTTTTCTATTTTTCCTACCAAAGTGAATAACTTCACATTTCTCCACATTATATTCCATTTGTCATGTTCTTGCCCACTCACTTAGCTTGTCTATATCCCCTTGAAGCCTCTTTGCATCCTCCTCATAACTTACATTCCCACCCAGCTTTGTATCATCAGCAAACTTGGATATATTACATTTGATTCCCTCATCCAAATCATTGATGTAGATTGTGAATAGCTGAGGCCCAAGCACTGATCTTTGCAATACCCCACTAGTTACAGCCTGCCAACCGAAAATGACCCGTTTATTCCTACTCTGTTCTCTCTCCTTCCCTGATGCAGCGCAATGTCTGCAGCTCGGACTCCAGCTCAACAACGCTGAGCCGAAGTTCCTCGAGCTGCAGACACTTACTGCAGGTGTGGTTGCTCAGAATCTCATTGGTCTCCACCCACTCCCACACGCTGCAGTTACGACACGACACACCATCTGCACTGCCGTCTCTGTCTAACCTTATTTTGTTTATATAATTAGTTACAGTATTTATTCAACCGATTATTTTTACTTTAGTTTTAATTAGTTAATTTAGTTTCAGTTATTAATTCAATAAAGTTATAGTAGTTAATACACTCCCAGTTCTGAATTTAATTCACTTACCTAACCTAGAGAGCAAAAGAGCTGTAAGACTCACCAACCAATCACCTACCTGCTGTCCTGTGAGGTCACTTCTTTTTTTTAAGTCGCTGCTCAGCTCCCTTTATGCCGCCGCATCCACTGCCGCCGCTCCCGATCAGGTCCACGCTGTATTTCTTATGTTCTTATGTTCCCAGGGCAGGTACAGCATGGGTTAGATACAGAGTAAAGCTCCCTCTACACTGTCCCATCAAACACTCCCAGGACAGGTACAGCACGGGTTAGATACAGAGTAAAGCTCCCTCTACACTGTCCCATCAAACACTCCCAGGACAGGTACAGCACGGGTTAGATACAGAGTAAAGCTCCCTCTACACTGTCCCATCAAACACTCCCAGGACAGGTACAGCACGGGTTAGATACAGAGTAAAGCTCCCTCTACACTGTCCCATCAAACACTCCCAGGGCAGGTACAGCACGGGTTAGATACAGAGTAAAGCTCCCTCTACACTGTCCCATCAAACACTCCCAGGGCAGGTACAGCACAGGTTAGATACAGAGTAAAGCTCCCTCTTTTCTATCCCAAACACTCCCAGGACAGGTACATCTATTCTCTCATCTTGAAAGCAGTCAAGCTCTGGACCTTCTGAAGGAACCTATCAAATAGTTTGAAATGAAATGAGCATCATCCAGTCAGGGGCCCCAGGTTAGGTCACAGCTCAACACTTTCACTCAGCTGAATCAGCCACTCACCTAAGAGGTACAATTAATTCTTTAGAACACCAAAGGAAGCTGCAATGGGACATTGATAGGCTGGGGAATGGTCTAAGAAGTGGTAGATGGAATTTAATATCAGTAAGTGTGAGGTATAAAATACAAGAGCAGTAATTATGCTGTGAATGAAGTAGGCTCGGGGCTGTGGGGGTGCAGGGGGATTGGGGGGACCAGTTTACAGGACATTAAAGGCAGCACCTCAGGAGGATGAGGCTGTAAAAATAAAGTGAAGGGAGTTCTAGGTTTTATCTCAAAGGGTACAGAATATAAAAGCCAAGGGGTCGTGATGAGCCTGTATAAAATCTTACTAAGACCTCAGTCAGAGCACTTGTGGGCAGCGCTGCCTCCGCCCTATAGGAAGGATATTGAGGCTTTACAGAGGGTACAACATAGATTCGCTTGGATCCTGCTTGGTATAAGGCAGTACAAATACAAAGAAAGACTTGAAAAATTGGGACGTTTCTATTACAACAGATTACAGGGCGATATGATAGAAAGTGTTTAAAATGATGAAAGGATGGGACAGGGTAGAGAGAAGCAGACTGCTTCCAGTATGTGAGGGGTCAAGAACAATTAAATGTAAGAGATTTAAAACAGAGGGCAGGAGAAACTTCTTCACACAGAGAACTGAGAGGCTGTGGAATTCACTTCTCGGAGTAGTCGTTGAGGCAAAAACTATGTCAATGTTGAAGATTAGGTTGGATAGATGCATGAAGGAAATGGGGTTGAAGGGATATGTGGATATGGTGAGTAAATGTGATTTGGACTATTTTCTCACATGGGGAGTAAATGCCAACACGGGCTGGTTGGGCCGAATGGCCTGTTTCCATGTTGTAACTTCTATGTATTTCTATATATCTCATGACTTATATTGGCATGGGGCCTTTGGCCATTGTGTTATCTGGTAGGTACGCTGGTATCAGTGGTGTTTGAAGAAAAGAAGTCTGCCGGCGAGGAATGGGTTAAAATCAGAGTGTGGTTGCCATAGGGAATACATGTATTCTGCTCGTGCTGAGGTCACAATGGGAAATTACTGGGTACTGTTGGACAATAGTGGCCAGAAACCGTTACCTCTTGTCTATAACAGGGATGGGCACATATCTGAGGGCCAGAGAAGTCACAACCAATGGAGAAGGGCTAAGAAAACAAGATAGGCCCAAGGACTGTGCAAGAAACAGACTTTAGAACTAGAATTGACTGGCTTTGGCAAAGGAGGATAACATCATGAGGGACTAGGATATGTCGAAATGCTCAGTGTTAATGAAAAGACAAGTGTTTTACTATAAGTGTGAAGCCTATAAGGGACAGGAGCTGACCCTTATTGTGAGGAGCTCGGAAGAAAGCAGTCCTCGGTTATTGAAAAATTCCCGATGGTTATCCCATTTGTAAGTAACTAGATATAGTGTTTGTATATGTGTAAACTGTTACTGCTTAACTGAATAAAATTATTTATAGTTCACGTTAGCCTCCCAACTTGATTTGGAATTCTGCAATCTAACAAAGTGGAAAGTAGAAAAAGAAACAGCCAGGCCAGAAAAAGGAGAGGTAATGGGCTAGGTACTAACATCGAAACATAGAAGATCGGAGCAGGAGGAGGCCATTCAGCTCCTCAAGCCTGCTCCGCCATTTAATGAGATCATGGCAGATCATCCAAATTCAGTACCCGGTCCCTGCTTTCTCCCCATACCCCTTGATCCCTTTAGCCTTAAGAAATATATCCAACTCCTTCTTGAATATATTTAATGAATTGGCCTCTACTGCCTTCTGTGGTAGAGAATTCCACAGGTTCACCACTCTCTGGGTGAAGAAATTCCTCCTCATCTCTGTCCTAAATTGCTTACCTCTTATCCTTAGACTGTGACCCCTGGTTCTGGACTCCCCCGCCATCGGGAACATCCTTCCTGCATCTAGTCTGTCTAGTCCTGTTAGAATTTTATAAGTTTCAATGAGATTCCCTCTTTCTTTTAAACTCCAGTGAATATAAGCCCAATCGACCCAATCTCTCCTCATACGTCATTCCTGCCATCCCAGGTATCAGCCTGGTGAATCTTCGCTGCACTCTCTCCATGGAAAGAACATCCTTCCTCAGATAAGGCGACCAAAACTGCACACAATACTCAAGGTGTGGTCTCACCAAGGCCCTGTACAACTGCAGCAAGACATCCTTGCTCCTGTACTTGAATCCTATCGCTATGAAGGCCAACATACCATTTGCCTTCTTAACCGCCTGCTGCACCTGCATGCTTACCTTCAGCGACTGGTGCACAAGGACACCTAGGTCTCGTTGCACTTCCCCTTCTCCCAATCTATTGCCGTTCAGATAATAATCTGCCTTCCTGTTTTTGCCACCAAAGTGGATAACCTCGCATTTATCCACATTATACTGCATCTGCCCAATCACCCAACCTGTCCAAATCATACTGGAGTTTCTCTGCATCCTCCTCACAGCACACACGCCCACCCAGCTTTGTGTCGTCTGCAAACTTGGAGATATTACATCTAGTTCCTTCGTCTAGATCATTTATATATATTGTGAATAGCTGGGGTCCTAGCACCGATCCCTGCAGTACCCCACTAGTCACTGCCTGCCACTCGGAAAAAGACCCGTTTATTCCAACTCTTTGCTTCCTGTCTGCCAACCAGTTCTCTATCAAAGTCAGTACCTTACCCCCAATCCCATGTGCTTTAACTTTGCACGCTAATCTCTTATGCGGGACCTTATCGAAAGCCTTTTGAAAGTCCAAATACACCACATCCACTGGTTCTCCCTTATCTATTCTACCAGTTACATGCTTAAAATATTCCAGTAGATTAGTCAAGCACGATTTACCTTTTGTAAATCCATGTTGACTTTGTCTGATCCTGTCACTGTTTTCCAAGTGCTCTGCTATTACATCTTTTATAATGGACTCTAGCATTTTCCCCATGTCAGGCTTACTGGTTGATAATTTCCCGTTTTCTCTCTACCACCTTTTTTAAATAGTGGGGTTACATTAGCTACCCTCCAATCCATGGGAACTGTGCCAGAGTCTATAGAATACTAGTAAAGGGTTATTAATTATCAATACCAGGTACCACAAAACATGGTTGTCTACCCATTGTGGGACAGCTTCAGCGTTGGGCTGTCTTGGTGTATACATCTAATTCTACGAGAGAACTCCTGGAGTTCCAAACTCCAAACCTAAAAAACCTTACTAAAACCTCAGTTGGAGCACTGTGTTCAGTTTTGTGCTCCACACTATAGGAAGGATATTGAGGCAAGGTTACAATGTAGGTTCACGGGGATGCTGCCTGGCATAAGGAAACACAAATACGAAGACTTGAAGCATTTGGGGCTGTTTTAATTAGAACAGAACTGTTTCATCAGCTTCAGATACGTGTTTCCATGTCACAGCAGTCAGCTGGGCTCTATGGAGTGAAAAATCGCACACATTACTGTTATGTCCGTGTATCTTAATGTTGTGTCCTTCAATAATCAGACAACAGACTGCAGGGAACGATTCAACAGGTGTTTACTGAATGAGGGTTACTCTAGAACTAATTGTACAGATCACTACTCAGGGTTTATATACAGGTGTGGTCACTGCCGGTACTACAGTATACAGGAGCTGTAAAAAGTAGTTCTCTCCCTTAAGGTATATATACACATTACATACATTACAATTCCTCCCCTTTTAGATTAACAGTACCATAATACTCATTTAACAATTAACATTTTTAATATACAATGTTATATGAAAATAGTCCATTCATATATTCAGTCTCTGGGGAGGCTTCCTGATTCTTTCTGGATAACGCCTTTCCCGAGTGTCTCGCTCTTGGTGCGGAAGCGATTCTAGCACCCTGTCATCAGTTGATTCATCAGTTTCCAATGCTATTGTTTCTGAGGTAGATGCGACCTGTAAGTCGGGTTCCTCACCAGGTACGTATGGCTGAGACATGGGGTTGACTCGTTCCTGTGACTCTAGGATCTGGTCAGCATGGCGTCTCACAATGTTCTCCCCAACGTCCACTGTGTACATTAGTGGCCCCTGCTGTGTGCATATCGTTCCTGGTTGCCATTTCTCTGTTCGGTAGTCGCGGGCCAAGACTGGTTGCCCTACATTGAAGCTCCTTGTCGGCTTCTCATTGATGTGCTGGAATTGCTTACTCTCAACATCTCTTCGTACATTTGGTCTGAGCAAATCCAGACGAGGTCTCAACCTTCGGTTAAAGAACATCATGGCCGGGGCCTGGTTGGTGACTGCATGTGTCGCATTTCTGTAGGCGAACAGGAAATTGTCCACCTTATGCTGCAGTGAAATGTCGTCATCGCACATGGCCTTTACTGCTTTTTTAAAGGTTTGTACGAACCTCTCAACCAATCCATTTGTGGCTGGATGATACGGGGCGGATGTGTAATGCCTTACCCCATTCCTTTTCATAAATCTTCGAAACTCTTCAGACACAAACTATGGTCCGTTATCAGAGCAAATCTGTTCTGGCAAGCCGTTCCTGGCAAAAATGGTCCGTAGGACTGCGATAGTTTTCTCCGTGGTGGTGGAGGACATTTTGATCACCTCAGGCCATTTCGAGTGCGCATCCACGGCTATTAAAAACATTGAGTCCATGAATGGACCAGCAAAATCAATATGCACCCGTTGCCATGGAGATGAGGGCCACTCCCATGGGTGTAGAGGGGCATGTGGTGGTGCATTTTGGACCTTCTGGCATCCTGAGCAGCTCCTCGTCAGGTCCTCGATTTGCTGATCGATCCTCGGCCACCAAAGGCTTTTCATTTTCACCCCTCCCAGATGACCTTCGTGAAGCTCATTGAGCACTCTCTCCCTTAACTTGGGTGGAATTACTACTCGGGATCCACACATCAAGGTCCCCTGGCATACTGACAGCTGTTCTCTTCTGGATGAGAATGCTGGCAACAGTGAGTCGCCATGTGCTGGCCATCCCTTCACCATCAAATCATATACCCGAGACAGTGTTGGGTCATTTCGGGTCTCCTTCTCTATACCAGTGTTAGTTACTGGCAAGCATTCAATTATAGTCGAATGAAATATTTCGACAGGATCCACTGCTGGTGCTTCCTCCGCAGTAGGCAGTGGCAGGCGTGATAGCCCATCAGCGTTTCCATGCTGTTTCGTGCCCTTATACTCGATTTCATATTGGTGCGCCCCTAGAAAAAGGGACCATCTTTGTAGCTGTTGCGCAGTCATCACCGGAACGCCCTTCTTTGGGTTAAAGATGGAGACAAGTGGTTGGTGGTCAGTCAGCAAGGTGAACTTCTGCCCGTGCAGATAGTGATTGAAGTTTTTCACTCCCCACACTAGGCTGAGGGCCTCCCTGTCAATCTGGGCGTAGTTACGCTCGGCTGAGGTTAGTGACCGAGACGCAAAGGCTACTGGCCTCTCCGAGCCGTCCGGGAATTTGTGCGACAGCACCGCTCCAATGCCATAGGGTGATGCATCACACGCCAACCGAATTGGTAGTGCTGGGTTGAAATGAGCCAACACCTCTTTTGATGTGATCAATGCTTTGCTCTTCTGGAAAGCTCGTTTACATTCGTCACTCCACTTCCATGGTACCCCTGTTTGCAGTAGGGTGTTCAGTGGGTGTAGTACGGTAGACAAATTCGGCAAGAACTTATGGTAGTAGTTCACCAGCCCAAGGAACGACCTCAGTTGTGACACATTTTCCGGTGCTGGAGCCTTGACTACTGCCTCAATCTTTTCAGGGGACTTATGTAACCCCTCTATCAATAACGTGGCCACAATACGAGATCTACTTCTGGAAAATCTTGCATTTGTGGCGATTAGCTCGGAGCCCATATTCCTTCAATCTAGTGAGCACCTGCTCCAGGTTGGCGAGGTGATCACTGTCATTTTCGCCCGTGACCAGGATATCGCCCAAATAACACTGGGTCCCTGGAATCCCTTGCAGGACTTGTTCCATTGCCCTTTGCCAAATAGCCGGAGCTGATGCTACCCCGAACACCAGCTGGTTGTATTGGTAGAGACCTTTATGAGTGTTGATCATGAGGTACTGTTTCGAGGCTTCTTCTACCTCCATTTGCAGGTACGCCTGGGCCAGATCAATCTTAGTGAAGCGTTTCCCTCCAGATAGCGAGGCGAAAATATCTTCAATCCGCGGCAGCGGATATTGTACAGTGTGAAGGACTGGGTTCACTGTCACCTTAAAGTCCCCACAGATGCGAACCTTCTTTGGTTCCCCAGGCGTGTTACTCAACGACCTCTTCATTACAGGAATGACGCGTGCAGCCCACTCGCTCCAGTCCATTTTGGACAGTACTCCTGAACGTTCCAAACCTTCCAGCTCTGCTTCGACGGCTGGGCGGATCGCATAAGGTACCGGTCTGGCCTTAAAAAACTTTGGGCTTGCATTTTCCTCTATTTTGATCGTCGCTGTTATGTCTTTTAGTGTTCCGAGTCCCTGCTGGAACACTTCTTGTGCGTCAGTTAGCATTTTTGACAGTCGTCCAGGTGTGACGTCGTCATCCTTTTTGGCATCTACAGTCAGTGCTTGTATGGAATGCCAATCTAGCTGTATCTTCCGGATCCATTCACGTCCTAGTAGTGGTGGTCCTCCATCTGGCAATACATATAGGTCCATTTTTGGTGTTTCCTTGCCGTTATATATAACGTTCACCCTTATTTTTCCTTTGGGGTAGACTTTTTGCCCTGTGTACGTCTTCAAGACAATCTTTGTATCTCTCAAGGGTATATGAGAGAATAGCCGCTTGTAGTCCCTTCGGTTTATGACTGTTAGGGCTGATCCTGTGTCCAATTCCATTTTGACTTGGACTCCTGCTATCTTGACCGTGACCCAGATAGTTTGGTGATCCTCCATTTTGCTCACATTATGTAGTTTCAGACAACCCAGCTCCTTGCTTCCAGAGTCTGTATCACTCTTCAGTTCGTCTGAACTACTCTCCGTCACCTTATGTACCTTCTTGTACTTCTCCTGTGGAGATTTCTTGCTGCTGGTTTTCTTTCCTGACCTGCAGACTCTTGCTATGTGTCCTACTTTTCCACACTGTCTGCACACTTTGTCCTTGAACCAGCAATCATTATGGTCGTGTGTTGTTCTGCCACAGCGATAGCACTTCACTGTTCCGTATGACATTTCATTTGTGCCATATTCTTGCGGCCTCCGTTGTATCTCTGCAGCGCCCCGTGCTGCTGCTTCGTGTGATACTGCAATGCTGAAAGCCTTGTCCAGCGTAAGATCCTTTTCTGATAGAAGCCATTTCTGGGTTCCTTCACTTTGAAGCCCACACACAAACACTTGTCCCTTAAAGTATCTGCTAGTCCCGTTCCAAACTGGCAGTGTTTCGATAGCTTGCGCAGTTCCGTTAAATACTCAGCATTACTTTCATCTTTATGCTGGTTCCTTTTGTGAAACTTAAATCTTTCTGCTATCAGCAGCGGTGTGGGGTTTAAGTGGTCCTGTAGGATTGACACTATGTTTTCAAAATCCTTTTCTACTGGCTTCTCTGGGGTTACTAGGTTTCGTAGTAAGCCATACGTCTTTGCACCCATTGAATTTAACAATACCAGCGCTTTCTTGTCATCTGGCACTTCATTCGCCTTGCAGTATACTTCTATTCGTTCTACATATGTCGTCCAATCTTCGACTTCATTGTCAAACGCAGTGATACTGCCGCTCTTCGGCATCTTGGGTGTGGTTAGACTGGCTTAATATGGCGTCTCCCGCGCTTTTCCTTTCTTCCCCGCTGTGGCTTAAAATGGCGTCTCCCGCGCTTTCCTTTCTTCCCCGCTGCGGCTTAAAATGGCGTTTCCCGTGCTGCTGCCAACGCCGCGCTCGGCGGTCCTCGTGGCAAATGGCGACGCCCTGTGGCTTTCGCGCGCTGCTCCTGCGCTGCTGCCAACGCCGCTCTCGGCGGTCCTCATGGCAATGGAAGCGCCTTGCGTTTTCCTGCGTGTCTCTCTCCCCCATTGACGCTGCTCGGCCCCTGAACACCGGCTGCGCTCTGTGTTCTCTGCCCTCTCTCTCTCTCTCTCTCTCTCTCCCCCGTCGACGCTGCTCGGCCTTTCTCTGTGCCGCTCGATCGGGCTCGAGCCCGCCGCTGTCCGGGAAGGGTTTGCGCACTACCTGTTGCCAGCCCGTTGCGCTGGACCACCGTGACTGGAAAGCCAAGCCTGGCTCTTGACAGCCTCCCCTGCGATTATCGAATCTCCGCTGGATGACTGGGCAGCTGCCCGTGGTCGACGCCCGTGCTTCTGGACTCGACCTTCTTCCACTGTTCTCCAGGAGCGAATCCCTGGGAGGTGATACAGAGTTGCAGGTAGGTTCGAATCTGCCTCGTCGCCAATGTTATGTTCGTGTATCTTAATGTTGTGTCCTTCAATAATCAGACAACAGACTGCAGGGAACGATTCAACAGGTGTTTACTGAATGAGGGTTACTCTAGAACTAACTGTACAGATCACTACTCAGGGTTTATATACAGGTGTGGTCACTGCCGGTACTACAGTATACAGGAGCTGTAAAAAGTAGTTCTCTCCCTTAAGGTATATATACATTACATACATTACAATTACAAACTACAAAGATGTGTTAAACGGTTCTGAAAATGATTTCTGGGATTTCAGACATTTCATTACTTTTCTTTTGGAAACAGTTTCAAGTTGTGTATTAGTCAAACACTGCTGCAAAAGAGATGCATCTTTTGCTTCTGTGTAATTAAATATTGTGTAAATAAATCTGATATTAGCTTTAGCCTGAATGATAGATTTTCTTTTTGTAAAGAACGGGTGTTGATGGAGAGGGGAGCTCGTGCAACCTCCAGCGTGAAAGGTAATTGTGAATCCTATGATACATATTTTGTGAATGGGAGTAGTGCAAGACTAAGTTTTTTGGATCACAGCAGACTTGGGTGTACCTGTGGAAACTGGATTTTGGCGTGAACATGAAGGCATTTAGGAGAGAGCCAGGATTAAAATGGACCCCTTGTATTCTTTTCTATCTCTGCCAACTTCCAACAATGGGGAAAATTGCCCAGGTATGTCCTATCCACAAAAAACAGGATAAATCTAACCTGTTCAATACCGTCCTATCAGCCTCTTCCCAATCATTAGTAAAGTGATGGAAGGAGTTGTCAACAGTGCCATCAAGCAACACTTACTCACCAATAACCTGGCTCATTGATGCTCAGTTCGGGTTCTGCCAGCCTACTCGCTCCAGACCCAATTACAGCCAAAGGGAGTTGGTTAAGTACTTGAAGGAAAACAATTTGCAGGGCTACGGGGAAAGGGTGGGGGATTGGGACTAGCTGAAGTGCTCTTGCAGCGAGCCGGCATGGGCTAATCTGAAATCTCCGAGCTCAGAGGGAGGGAGAGAAGTAAAAAGTAATCGAAGTGTGACGTCACCAGAAAGCAGGTAGGTGATTGGTTGGTATTTCTCTCTTTTTAAACTTTAACTCTGTGGTTTATAGTTACTAAGGTCTCTCTGGTGTAACGGGGACTGTTGGTAAACCATTTAACTGTAGTGTAATTGGTGGGATTGATTGATTTAATTTAATTTAATTAATTAAAGGGTAAGTTATGGCAGGACAGCCGGCCACGTGGTATGCTCCCCCTGCGCTATGTGGGAACTTGGGGACACTTCCTCTGTCCCTGACAACTATGTGTGCAGGAAGTGTATCCAGCTGCAGCTACTGACAGACCGCATTGCGGCGCTGGAGCTGCGATTGGATGCATACTGGAGCATTCACAGCACGTTTAAGGAGTTGGACACACCGCAGATAGAGGTTGGACAGGCAGAAAGGGAAGGGGTGACCAACAGGCAGAGTACTAGGCGCAGGCAGGTAGTACAGGGGTCCCCTGTGGCCATCCCCCTCTCAAACAGATACACCACTTTGAGTACTGTTGGGGAGGATGGCTTATCAGAGGAAGGTAGCAGCAGCCAACTTTCTGGCAGCAGGGGTGGCTCTGCTGCACAGGACGGGAGGAAAAAGAGGGGTAGAGCTATAGTAATAGGGGATTCTATTGTAAGGGGAATAGATAGGCGTTTCTGCGGCCGCAAACGAGACTCCAGGATGGTGTGTTGCCTCCCTGGTGCAAGGGTCAAGGATGTCTCAGAGCGGCTGCAGAACATTTTGGAAGGGGAGGGTGAACAGCCAGTTGTCGTGGTGCATATAGGCACCAACGATATAGGTAAAAACCAGGATGAGGTCCTAAAAGCTGAATATAGGGAGTTAGGAGGTAAATTAAAAAATAGGACCTCAAAGGTAGTATCTCAGGATTGCTACCAGTGCCACGTGCTCGTCAGAGTAGAAATAGAAGAATACTTCAGATGAATACGTGGCTAGAGGAATGGTGCCAGGGGGAGGGATTCAAATTCCTGGGACATTGGAACCGGTTCTGGGGGAGGTGGGACCAGTTCAAACCGGACGGTTTGCACCTGGGCAGGGCTGGAACCGATGTCCTAGGGTGAGTGTTTGCTAGTGCTCTGGGGGAGGGTTTAAACTAAGATGGCAGGGGGTTGGGAACCAGAGCAGGGGGACAGAGGAAAGGGAAACAAGGATAAAAGCAAAAGAAAGGAAGGAGAAAAACAAAAGTGGCAGTCAGAGAAATCAACGGTTTAAATCAAACATGGCCACAGTAAATAATAATTCTAATAGGTCTAAGAGCGTTAAAAAAATAAGTCTGAAAGCTTTGTGTTTTAATGCGAGGAGCATTCGTAATAAGGTGGATGAATTGGCTGCGCAAACAGAGGTAAACGAATATGATTTGGTTGGGATTACGGAAACGTGGCTCAAGGATGGCCAAGGCTGGGAACTCAACATCCAGGGGTATTCGATATTCAGGAAAGATAGGCAAAAAGGAAAGGGAGGTGGGGTAGCATTACTGGTTAAAGAAGGGATTAACACAATTGTAAAGAACGATATTAGCTCTGATGAGGTGGAATCTGTATGGGTAGAATTGAGAAATACCAAGAGGCAGAAAACGTTAGTGGGAGTGGTATACAGACCTCCAAACAGTAAGGCGGAGGTTGGGGATGGCATTAAAAGGGATATTAAAGAAGTGTGCAATAAGGGCACAGCAGTCATCATGGGTGACTTTAATCGACATATAGATTGGGCTAACCAAATTAGTAACAATACTGTGGAGGAGGAATTCCTGGAGTGTTTACGGGATGGTTTCCTGGACCAATATGTTGAGGAACCAACCAGAGATCAGGCCATCTTAGACTGGGTATTATGTAACGAGAAAAGATTAATTAGCAATCTTGTTGTACGAGGCCCCTTGGGTCGGAGCAATCATAATATGATCGAATTCTTCATTAAGATGGAGAATGAAGTAGTTGACTCAGAGACTAGAGTCCTAAATTTAAATAAAGGAAACTACAATGGTCTGAGGCGCGAGTTGGGTAGGATTGATTGGGGAATGTCACTCAAAGGGTTGACGGTGGATAGGCAATGGCAAACATTCAAAGACCGCATGGATGAACTACAGAATTTGTTCATCCCAGTTTGGCATAAAAATAAAACAAAAAAGGTGACTCAACCGTGGCTAACAAGGAAAATTAGGGATAACATAAGAACCAAGGAGAGGACATATAAATTGGCCAGAAAAAGCAATAATCCTGAGGATTGGGAGCAATTTAGGATTCAACAAAGGAGGACAAAGGGATTAATTAAGAAGGGGAAAATAGAATATGAGAGTAAGCTTCCAGGGAACATAAAAACTGACTGTAAAAGCTTTTATAGATATGTGAAGAGAAAAAGATTGGTGAAGTCAAGCGTAGGTCCCTTGCAGTCAGAATCAGGGGAATTTATAATGGGGAACAAAGAAATGGCTGACCAACTAAATACATATTTTGGTTCTGTCTTCACAAAGGAGGACACAAATAACCTCCCAGAGATGCCGGGGAACATAGGGTCTGATGAAAGGGAGGAACTGAAAGAAATCAGTATTTGTAGGGAAATGGTGTTAGGGAAATTGATGGGATTGAAGGCCGATAAATCCCCAGGGCCTGATAATCTACATTCTAGGGTACTTAAGGAAGTGGCCCTAGAAATAGTAGATGCTTTGCTGATCATCTTCCAACATTCGATGGAATCTGGAACAGTACCCATGGATTGGAGGGTAGCTAATGTTACCCCACTATTCAAAAAAGGTGGTAGAGAGGAAATGGGGAATTACAGACCGGTAAGCCTGACATCGGTAGTGGGGAAAATGGTAGAGTCCATTATAAAAGATGTAATAGCAGAGCACTTGGAAAACAGTGACAGGATCGGACAAAGTCAACATGGATTCACAAAAGGTAAATCGTGCTTGACTAATCTACTGGAATTTTTTGAGGATGTAACTGGTAAAATAGATAAGGGAGAACCAGTGGATGTGGTGGATCTAGACTTTCAGAAGGCCTTCGAAAAGGTCCCGCATAAGAGATTAGCGTGTAATGTTAAGGCATATGGGATTGGGGGCAAGGTATTGACTTGGATAGAGAACTGGTTGGCAGACAGAAAGCAAAGAGTTGGAATAAACGGGTCTTTTTCCGAGTGGCAGGCAGTGACTAGTGGGGTGCCGCAGGGATCGGTCCTTGGACCCCAGCTATTCACAATATATATAAATGATCTAGACGAAGGAACTAGATGTAATATCTCCAAATTTGCAGACGACACAAAGCTGGGTGGGCATGTGTGCTGTGAGAAGGATGTCGAGAAACTCCAGGATGATTTGGACATGTTGGGTGATTGGGCAGAAACATGGCAGATGCAGTATAATGTGGATAAATGTGAAGCTATCCACTTTGGTAGCAAAAACAGGAAGGCAGATTATCTAAATGGCAATAGATTGGGAGAAGGGGAAGTGCAACGAGACCTGGGTGTCCTTGTGCACCAGTCGCTGAAGGTAATCATGCAGGTGCAGCAGGCGGTTAAGAAGGCAAATGGTATGTTGGCCTTCGTAGCGAGAGGGTTTGAGTACAGGAACAAGGATGTCTTGCTGCAGTTGTACAGGGCCTTGGTGAGACCACATCTTGAGTATTGTGTGCAGTTTTGGTCGCCTTATCTGAGGAAGGATATTCTTGCCATGGAAGGAGTTCAGCGAAGATTCACCAGGCTGATACCTGGGATGGCAGGAGTGACGTATGAGGAGAGATTGGGTCGATTGGGCTTGTACTCGCTGGAATTTAGAAGAATGAGAGGTGATCTCATTGAAACTTATAAAATTCTAACAGGACTGGACAGACTAGATGCAGGAAGGATGTTCCCGATGGTCGGGGAGTCCAGAACCAGGGGACACAGTCTAAGAATAAAGGGTAGGCCATTTAGGACAGAAATGAGGAGGAATTTCTTCACCCAGAGAGTGGTGAACCTGTGGAACTCTCTACCACAGAAGGCGGTGGAGGCCAGTTCATTAAATATATTCAAGAAGGAGTTGGATATATTTCTTAAGGCTAAAGGGATCAAGGGATATGGGGAGAAAGCAGGGACCGGGTACTGAATTTGGATGATCAGCCATGATTGAATTGAATGGCGGAGCAGGCTCGAGGGGCCGAATGGCCTACTCCTGCTTCTATGTTTCTATGGCTCGATGGGCCGAATGGCCTTGTTCCGTGCTGTAACCATTCTATGATTCTACGATCATGGGTGCAACAACTGAATGCCAGAGAGGAAGTGTGAGCAGCTGCCTTCAATATAAAGGCAGTGTGGCACCAAGTCGCCTTTGAAAAACTGAGGGTCAAAGGGAAAAACTGTCCACTAGCTGGAGACATACTTGACACAAAGGAAGATGATTGCGGTGGTTGAAGGTCAATCATCTTAACCCCAGGACTACAGCAGGAGTTCCTCAGGGCAGTGTCCTAGGCCCTACTATCTTCAGCTGCTTCATAAGAACATAAGAAGTAGGAGCAGGAGTAGGCCATACGGCCCCTCGGGCCTGCTCCGCCATTCAATAGGATCATGGCTGATCTGAATCTAGACTCACGTCCACTTCCCTGCCCGCTCCCCGTCACCCCTAATTCCCTTATCAGTTAGGAAACTGTCTACCTCCGTTTTAAATTTATTTAATGTCGCAGCTTCCACAGCTCTCTGAGGTAGCAAATTCCATAGATTCACTACCCTCTGAGTGAAGAAGTTTCTCCTCATCTCAGTTTTGAAAGGGCAGCCCCTTATTCTAAGACTATGCCCCCTAGTTCTAGTCTCACCCATCAGTGGAAGCATCCTCACCGCATCCACCCGATCAAGCCCCCTCACAATCTTATATGTTTCGATAAGATCGCCTCTTATTCTTCTGAATTCCAATGAGTAGAGGCCCAACCTACACAACCTTTCCTCATAAGTCAACCCCCTCATCTCCGGAATCAACTGAGTGAACCTTCTCTGAACTGCCTCGAGAGTAAGTATATCTTTTCTTAACTATGGAAACCAAAACTGTACGCAGTATTCCAGGTGTGGCCTCACCAGTACCCTGTATAACTGAAGCAAGACTTCCCTGCTTTTATACTCCATCCCCCTTGCAATAAAAGCCAAGATTCCATTGGCCTTCCTGATCACCTGCTGTACCTGCATACTAGCCTTCCAGACTCAATATCGAGTTCAACAATTTCAGATCATAAGCTCGGCCCCCATTTCATTTTCTCTTGTAATTGTTCCACTCCTTCCCCCCCCCCCCCTTTCCTTTTGTTTCTCTCTCACACCTGGCAGCTATCTTTTGCCCTGCCAGTACACTTTACACCTAATCCCAGCCTATTACCATCTCGTCTAGCTTCTAATCTCTTTTACTTCTTTTGTTTCTTTTATTCTTTTGTCCGATCGCAGCCCTGCCTTCGATCTAGTTTCTTTTCTTTCCAGTTTTGAAGAAGGGTCCAACCCGAAACGTCAACTCAAATTTCTCTCCACAGATGTTGCCTGACCTGCTGAGTTTTTCCAGCATTTTCTGTTGTTATTTCGGATTTCCAACATCTGCAGTATTTTGCTATCGTACTAACCTTCTGTGTTTCATGCACCAGGACCCCCAGATCCCTTTGTACTGTAGCACTTTGCAGTTTCTCTCCATTCAGATAATAACTTGCTCTTTGATTTTTTCTGCCAAAGTGCATAACCTCACACTTTCCAACATTATATTCCATCTGCCAAATTTCTGCCCACTCACTTAGCCTGTCTATGTCCTTTTGCAGGTTTTTTATGTCCTCCTCACTCACTACTTTCCCTCCCATCTTTGTATCATCGGCAAACTTGGATATGTTGCACTTGGTCCCCTCCTCCAAATCGTTAATATAGATTGTAAAGAGTTGGGGCCCTAGCACTGACCCCTGCGGAACACCACCAGTTACTGATTGCCAACCCGAGAATGAACCATTTATCCCAACTCTCTGTTTTCTGTTAGATAGCCAATCTTCCACCCATGCCAGTATATTACCCCCAATCCCGTGATTTTTTATCTTGTGCAGTAATCTTTTGTGTGGCACCTTGTCAAATGCCTTTTGGAAGTCCAAATACACCACATCCACTGGTTCCCCTTTATCCACCCTGTTTGTTACGTCCTCAAAGAATTCGAGCAAATTTGTCAAACATGACTTCCCCTTCATAAAACCATGCTGACTCTGTCCGATTAAATTATGCTTATCCAAATGTCCTGTTACTGCTTCCTTAATAATGGACTCCAACATTTTACCAACCACAGATGTTAGGCTAACTGGTCTATAGTTTCCAGCCTTTTGTCTACTTCCCTTTTTAAATAAGGGCGTTACATTAGCAGTTTTCCAATCTGCTGGGACCTTTCCTGAATCCAGGGAGTTCTGGAAAATTACCACTAATGCATCCGCAATCCCCACCGCCACTTCTCTCAAGACCCTAGGATGTAAGCCATCAGCTCCAGGGGATTTATCCGCCTTTAGTCCCATTATCTTACCGAGTACCACCTCCCTAGTGATTTTAATCGTGTTTAGCTCCTCCACCCCTATAGCCCAGTGTTGGGATATTTTTAGTGTCCTCTACTGTAAAGGCTGATACAAAATATTTCACAGAATCACAGAAATCCCACAGTGCAGATAAAGGCCATTTCAGCCCATCGAGCCTGCACCGACACATATCCCACCCGATCCCCGTAACCCCTACACCAACACGTACCCCACCCGATCCCCGTAACCCCAGGTATTTAATCCCCCTAACACTAAGGGTCAATTTATCATAGCCAATCAACCTAACCCGCACATCTTTGGACTGTGGGAGGAAACCGGAGCACCCGGAGGAAACCCACGCAAACACGGGGAGAATGTGCAAACTCCACACAGACAGTCGCCCGAGGCCGGATTCGAACCCGGGTCCCTGGCGCTGTGAGGCAACAGTGCTAACCACTATGCCACCGTGTTCAGCGTTTTTGCCATCTCCATGTTCCCCACCACTAATTTCCCGGTCTCGTCCTCTAAGGGACCAACATTCACTTTAGCCACCCTTATTCTTTTTATATAACTGTAGAAACTCTTGCTATCTGTTTTTATATTTTTTGCTAGTTTACTTTCATAATCTATCTTCCCTTTCTTAATTAATCTTTTAGTTATTCTTTGCTGGCTTTTAAATGCTTCCCAATCTTCTATCCTCCCACTAGATTTGGCTACTTTATATGCCCTTGTTTTCAGTCGGATACAATCCTTTATTACTTTACTTAGCCACAGATGGCTGTCTTTTCTTTTACGCCCCTTTTTCCTCAGTGGAATATATTTTTCTTGAAAGTTGTGAAATATCTCCTTGAATGTACACCACTGCTCATGTACCGTCTTACACTTTAATCTATTTTCCCAGTCCACTTTAGTCAACTCTGCTCTCATACCTTCATAGTCTCCTTTATTTAAGCTTAGTACGCTGGTTTGAGATCCAATTCTCTCACCCGCCAACTGAATTTGGAATTCAACCATGTTATGGTCACTCATTCCAAGGGGATCCTTTACTAGGACATTTTTTATTAATCCTGTCTCATTACACAGGACCAGATCTAAGATTGCCTGCCCCCTGGTTGGTTCAGTAACATACTGCTCAAGGAACCCGTCCCTAATGCACTCTATGAACTCTTCCTCAAGGCTGCCCTGCCCAATTTGATTTGTCCAGTCAATATGAAAGTTAAAATCCCCCATGATTATAGCTGTTCCCTTATTACAAGCCCCAACTATTTCCTGATTTATACTCCGGCCAACAGAGTTGCAACTGTTAGGAGGCCTATAGACTACGCCCACTAGTGACTTTTTCCCCTTATTATTCCTTATCTCCACCCAAACTGTTTCACTATCCTGATCCTTTGACCCAGTATCACTTCTCTCTATTGCAGTGATTCCATCCTTTATTAACATAGCCTTCCCCACCTCCCTTTCCTTCCTGTCTGTCCTTCCTAATTGTCAAATACCCCTGGATGTTTAGTTCCCAGTCATGGTCACCTTGCAACCATGTTTCTGTAATGGCCACCAGATCATACCCATGTGTAGTTATTTGTACCGTCAACTCATCTATTTTGTTACGAATGCTGCGTGCATTCAGATAAAGAACTTTTAAATATGTTTTGTGACAATTTATTCCTGCTTTTACCCCCTTTACTACTTTACCTTTATACATTCTGTCCCTTCCTGACATGCTCTGGTTTTTAATTCCCCCACTGCTACCTTGCTCTATTGCCTTCTCCGCTGACATTTTTATTTTTTGCTCTCTTGAAACCTCCCCCCCACTAATTAGTTTAAAACCCTCTCTACAGCCCTAGTTATTCGATTCGCCAGGATTCTAGTCCCAGCACTGGCCAAGTGAAGTCCGTCCCAACGGAACAGCTCTCGCCTGTCCCAGTACTGATGCCAGTGTCCCAAGAAGCAAAACCCATTTCTCCCACACCAGTCTTTGAGCCACGCATTTAACTCTCTGATTTTATTTACCCTAGCCAAATTTGCTCGTGGCTCAGGTAGTAATCCAGAGATTATTACCCTTGTGGTTCTGTTTTTTAATTTGGCCCCTAGCTGCTCATACTCCCTCAGCAGAACCTCTTTCCTTGTCCTATCTATGTCGTTGGTACCAACATGGACCACGACAACTGGATCCTCCCCCTCCCACTCCAAGTTTCTCTCCAGCCCAGAGATATCCTTAACCCTGGCACCGGGCAGGCAACACAGCCTTCGGGACTCTTGCTCTCGGCGGCAAAGAACCCTATCTTTCCCCCTAATGATACTATCGCCTACCACGACATTTCTTTTTACTCCCCCCACTTGAATGGCTCCCCGTTCCACGGTGCTGTGGCCAGGTTGCTCATCCTCCCTGCAGTCCCCGCTCCCGTCCCCACAGGGAGTAAGAGCCTCGAACCTGTTGGACAAGAGCAAGGGCTGCGGCTCCTCCAACACTACCTCCTGGATCCCCGTACCTGCCTCACTCATAGTCACACCCTCCTGTCCCTGACCACGGACTACATCTGAATTAGTTAATCTAATTGGTGTGACTACTTCCTGGAACACAGAGTCCAGGTAACTCTCCCCCTCCCTGATGTGTCGCAGTGTTTGAAGCTCGGACTCCAGCTCATCAACACGGAGCCGGAGTTCCTCGAGCAGCCAACACTTACTGCAAATGTGATCACTGTGAACATCAATGGTGTCCACCAGCTCCCACATATTGCATATCAATGACGTTCCCTCCAACATAAGGTCAGAAATGGGGCTGTTTACTCAGCATTGCTATGACTGTACCCTGGCCTAAGTCAGCACTGACATAAGGTCAAAAGTGGGGCAGTTCGCTGGTGATTAGAGCTGAGCGTTGTACATTCACAATTCCTCAGATAATGAAGCAGCTCATGCCTGCCTACAGCAGGACCGGGATAACATCCAGGCTTGGGCTGACAACTGGGGAGTAAGATTTGTGCCTTATAAATGCCAGGCAATGACCATCTCCAATAAAAGAGATGCCAGCCACCTCTCCTGGGCCTTCAACAGCAAGTTTCCCATCTTAGGGGTCATCACTGACTAAAAGCTTAACTGGGCCAACCATATCAACACTGTACCTACAAAAGGAGGTAGAGAAGGTGCTCTTTGATAAGTGACTTACCTCTTGACTCCCCAGAGCCTTTCCATCACCTACAAGGCACAAGTAAGGTGTGTGAAGGAACACTCTCCACTTGCCTGGATGAGTGCAGCTGCAACAACATTCAAGAAGCTCGACACCATCCAGGACAAACAGCCCGCTTGATTGGCACCCCATCCACCACCTTAAACATTCACTCCCTCCACTACCGGTGCACCATGGCTGCAGTGTGTGCCATCTACAAGATGCACTGCAGCAACTCGCAAAGGCTTCTTTGACAGTGTCTCCAAAACCTACGATCTGCACCACCTAGAATGTCAAGGAGAGCAGGCACATGGGAACACCATCATCACCAAGTTGCACTCCAAGTCACACAACAACCTGACCTGGAAATATATCGCCATTCCTTCATCGTCGCTGGGTCAAAATTACGGAACTCCCTCCCTAACAGCACTTTGGCAGTTACTTCACCACACCCACAAACCTCGCTGAAGCCAGTCAGAGCGGACCCACGGCGACAGAGCGGACCCACAGCGACAGAGCGGACCCACAGCGACAGAGCGGACCCACAGCGACAGAGCGGACCCACAGCGACAGAGCGGACCCACAGCGACAGAGCGGACCGGATCCTGCTTCCAGACCCCAACGGGACTTTCAACAACTGCAGGAAAATAAACTGAAGTGCTCAGCCTTCTCCTCACAGTCTGGCCCTCACTGAGCGACCAATTCAACACAGGGCCAGCCAAGAACACCGAATACATTCTGCTCAAACTACTCTTCAATCAACAATATTTTTACAGCAGAAACTTATTTTTCAAGTAAAAGCAGCTGAATGTATTTTAAAACGAGTTTAATATTAAAAAAAATCTCTGTACACATAAAATAATTACAAAAGTTGGAATAATACTTTATAAAACCAACCCCATCTCCAGTCCAGCATGTCCCCACCGCACCGCGACTCAGCACGGGTACAACTGTACCCCGTGATTCAGTGCGGGTACAACTGTACCCCGTGATTCAGTGCGGATACAACTGTAGCCCGTGACTCAGCGCGGGTACAACTGCACCCCGTGATTCAGCGCGGGTACAACTGTACCCCGTGATTCAGCGCGGGTACAACTGTACCCCGTGATTCAGCGCGGGTACAACTGTACCCCGTGATTCAGCGCGGGTGCAACTGTACCCCGTGATTCAGCGCGGCTACAACTGTACCCCGTGATTCAGCGCGGCTACAACTGTACCCCGTGATTCAGCGCGGCTACAACTGTACCCTGTGATTCAGCGCGGCTACAACTGTACCCTGTGATTCAGCGCGGCTACAACTGTACCCCGTGATTCAGCGCGGCTACAACTGTACCCTGTGATTCAGCGCGGCTACAACTGTAGCCCGTGATTCAGCACGGCTACAACTGTACCCTGTGATTCAGCGCGGGTACAACTGCACCCCGTGATTCAGCGCGGGTACAACTGTACCCCGATTCAGCGCGGGTACAACTGTACCCCGTGATTCAGCGCGGGTACAACTGTACCCCGTGATTCAGCGCGGGTACAACTGTACCCCGTGATTCAGCGCGGGTACAACTGTACCCCGTGATTCAGCGCGGGTACAACTGTACCCCGTGATTCAGCGCGGGTACAACTGTACCCCGTGATTCAGTGCGGGTACAACTGTACCCCGTGATTCAGCGCGGGTACAACTGTACCCCATGATTCAGTGCGGGTACAACTGTACCCCGTGATTCAGCGCGGGTACAACTGTAGCCCGTGATTCAGCGCGGCTACAACTGTAGCCCACCATGACTATGTGTCATGGTTTAGGGCGTGCATCAGTCGATGTGCGGCAGGTGGTGGGTCACTGGAGAGAGGGGTCATTGTTCAGAGTCTGGGAGGCTCCTTGTAGCGATACCTTTTGTTGAACATGAATGATTTGACTTTCTGTCATCTCTCAGTGACTGGGGTCAGCCATGTTGCTAATTCTGCTCCCAAACTCACTGGGATTAACCCAATCTGGCTCATCAGTCCTTGCAGCAGTTCTAAGTCAGCCTTCAGTCCATGTGATGGGCCGGCAAAATTGGAAGTGTCCACATTGTGTGATTCAAGGGTTTGGAGAAGATGAAAGAGAACAGCTGATCTCACGAGAAGGCCCATGAGTGCAGGTAACAGCTTAGCAGCAGCCAGAAGCTCAAAGCCATTGACCAGCGAGAGTCCTGCAACACAAAGGAGGAGAAAATTACTGGCCTGGGCCAGTCGAAGTCTGCAACAGCAACATGTGTTCTACTCTCCCAGAGTGTGAATGGACAGTGTGTGACCCACTGTCCCAGAGTGTGAAAGGACAGTGTGACCCACTGTCCCAGAGTGTGAAAAGATAGTGTGTGACCCACTGTCCCAGAGTGTGAAAGGACAGTGTGACCCACTGTCCCAGAGTGTGAAAGGACAGTGTGTGCCCCACTGTCCCAGAGTGTGAAAGGACAGTGTGTGCCCCACTGTCCCAGAGTGTGAAAGGACAGTGTGTGACCCACTGTCCCAGAGTGTGAAAGGACAGTGTGTGACCCACTGTCCCAGAGTGTGAAAGAACAGTGTGTGACCCACTGTCCCAGAGTGTGAAAGGACAGTGTGTGACCCACTGTCCCAGAGTGAGAATGGACAGTGTGTGACCCACTGTCCCAGAGTGTGAATGGACAGTGTGTGGCCCACTGTCCCGGAGTGTGAAAGGACAGTGTGTGACCCACTGTCCCAGAGTGTGAAAGGACAGTGTGTGACCCACTGTCCCAGAGTGTGAAAGGACAGTGTGTGACCCACTGTCCCAGAGTGTGTAAGGACAGTGTGTGACCCACGGTCCCAGAGTGTGAAAGGACAGTGTGTGACCCACTGTCCCAGAGTGTGTAAGGACAGTGTGTGACTCACTGTCCCAGAGTGTGAAACGACAATGTGTGACCCACTGTCCCAGAGTGTGACAGGACAGTGTGATACCCACTGTCCCAGAGTGTGAAAGGACAGTGTGTGACCCACTGTCCCAATGTGTGACCCACTGTCCCAGAGTGTGAAAGGACAGTGTGTGACCCACTGTCCCAGAGTGTGAAAGGACAGTGTGTGACCCAGTGTCCCAGAGTGCGAGAGTGCGAAAAGACAGTGTGTGACCCACTGTCCCAGAGTGTGAAAGGACAGTGTGTGACCCACTGTCCCAGTGTGTGACCCACTGTCCCAGAGTGTGAAAGGACAGTGTGTGACCCACTGTCCCAGAGTGTGAAAGGACAGTGTGTGACCCACTGTCCCGGAGTGTGAAAGGACAGTGTGTGACCCACTGTCCCAAAGTGTGAAAGGACAGTGTGTGACCCACTGTCCCAGAGTGTGAAAGGACAGTGTGTGACCCACTGTCCCAGAGTGTGAATGGACAGTGTGTGACCCAGTGTCCCAGAGTGTGAAAGGACAGTGTGTGACCCACTGTCCCAGAGTGGGAATGGACAGTGTGTGACCCACTGTCCCAGAGTGTGAAAGGACAGTGTGTGGCCCACTGTCCCGGAGTGTGAAAGGACAGTGTGTGACCCACTGTCCCAGAGTGTGAAAGGACAGTGTGTGCCCCACTGTCCCAGAGTGTGAACGGACAGTGTGTGACCCACTGTCCCAGAGTGTGAAAGGACAGTGTGTGACCCACTGTCCCAGAGTGTGAAAGGACAGTGTGTGACCCACTGTCCCAGAGTGTGAAAGGACAGTGTGTGGCCCACTGTCCCGGAGTGTGAAAGGACAGTGTGTGCCCCACTGTCCCAGAGTGTGAACGGACAGTGTGTGACCCACTGTCCCAGAGTGTGAAAGGACAGCGTGTGACCCACTGTCCCAGTGTGTGAAAGGACAGTGTGTGACCCACTGTCCCAGAGTGTGAAAGGACAGTGTGTGACCCACTGTCCCAGAGTGTGAAAGGACAGTGTGTGACCCACTGTCCCAATGTGTGACCCACTGTCCCAGAGTGTGAAAGGACAGTGTGTGACCCACTGTCCCAGAGTGTGAAAGGACAGTGTGTGACCCAGTGTCCCAGAGTGCGAGAGTGCGAAAAGACAGTGTGTGACCCACTGTCCCAGAGTGTGAAAGGACAGTGTGTGACCCACTGTCCCAGTGTGTGACCCACTGTCCCAGAGTGTGAAAGGACAGTGTGTGACCCACTGTCCCAGAGTGTGAAAGGACAGTGTCTGACCCACTGTCCCGGAGTGTGAACGGACAGTGTGTGACCCACTGTCCCAGAGTGTGAAAGGACAATGTGTGACCCACTGTCCCAGAGTGTGAAAGGACAGCGTGTGACCCACTGTCCCAGAGTGTGAAAGGACAGCGTGTGACCCACTGTCCCAGAGTGTGAAAGGACAGTGTGTGACCCACTGTCCCGGAGTGTGCAAGAACAGTGTGTGACCCACTGTCCCAGAGTGTGAAAGGACAATGTGTGACCCACTGTCCCAGAGTGTGAAAGGACAGTGTGTGACCCACTGTCCCAGAGTGTGAACGGACAGTGTCTGACCCACTGTCCCAGAGTGTGAAAGGACAGCGTGTGACCCACTGTCCCAGAGTGTGAAAGGACAGTGTGTGACCCACTGTCCCAGAGTGTGAAAGAACAGTGTGTGACCCACTGTCCCAGAGTGTGAAAGGACAATGTGTGACCCACTGTCCCAGAGTGTGAAAGGACAGTGTGTGACCCACTGTCCCAGAGTGTGAACGGACAGTGTCTGACCCACTGTCCCAGAGTGTGAAAGGACAGCGTGTGACCCACTGTCCCAGAGTGTGAAAGGACAGTGTGTGACCCACTGTCCCAGAGTGTGAACGGACAGTGTGTGACCCACTGTCCCAGAGTGTGAAAGGACAGTGTCTGACTCACTGTCCCAGAGTATGAAAGGACAGTGTGTGACCCACTGTCCCAGAGTGTGAAAGGACAGTGTCTGACCCACTGTCCCAGAGTATGAAAGGACAGCGTGTGACCCACTGTCCCAGAGTGTGAAAGGACAGTGTGTGACCCACTGTCCCAGAGTGTGAAAGGACAGTGTGTGACCCACTGTCCCAGAGTGTGAACGGACAGTGTGTGACCCACTGTCCCAGAGTGTGAAAGGACAGTGTCTGACCCACTGTCCCAGAGTATGAAAGGAGTGTGTGACCCACTGTCGCAGAGTGTGAAAGGACAGTGTCTGACCCACTGTCCCAGAGTATGAAAGGAGTGTGTGACCCACTGTCCCGGAGTGTGAACGGACAGTGTGTGACCCACTGTCCCAGAGTGTGAAAGGACAATGTGTGACCCACTGTCCCAGAGTGTGAAAGGACAGCGTGTGACCCACTGTCCCAGAGTGTGAAAGGACAGTGTGTGACCCACTGTCCCAGAGTGTGAACGGACAGTGTGTGACCCACTGTCCCAGAGTGTGAAAGGACAGTGTCTGACCCACTGTCCCAGAGTATGAAAGGAGTGTGTGACCCACTGTCCCAGAGTGTGAAAGGACAGTGTCTGACCCACTGTCCCAGAGTGTGAAAGGACAGTGTCTGACCCACTGTCCCGGAGTGTGAACGGACAGTGTGTGACCCACTGTCCCAGAGTGTGAAAGGACAATGTGTGACCCACTGTCCCAGAGTGTAAAAGGACAGTGTGTGACCCACTGTCCCAGAGTGTGAAAGGACAGTGTGTGACCCACTGTCCCAGAGTGTGAACGGACAGTGTCTGACCCACTGTCCCAGAGTGTGAAAGGACAGCGTGTGACCCACTGTCCCAGAGTGTGAAAGGACAGTGTGTGACCCACTGTCCCAGAGTGTGAACGGACAGTGTGTGACCCACTGTCCCAGAGTGTGAAAGGACAGTGTCTGACTCACTGTCCCAGAGTATGAAAGGACAGTGTGTGACCCACTGTCCCAGAGTGTGAAAGGACAGTGTCTGACCCACTGTCCCAGAGTATGAAAGGACAGCGTGTGACCCACTGTCCCAGAGTGTGAAAGGACAGTGTGTGACCCACTGTCCCAGAGTGTGAAAGGACAGTGTGTGACCCACTGTCCCAGAGTGTGAACGGACAGTGTGTGACCCACTGTCCCAGAGTGTGAAAGGACAGTGTCTGACCCACTGTCCCAGAGTATGAAAGGAGTGTGTGACCCACTGTCGCAGAGTGTGAAAGGACAGTGTCTGACCCACTGTCCCAGAGTATGAAAGGAGTGTGTGACCCACTGTCCCGGAGTGTGAACGGACAGTGTGTGACCCACTGTCCCAGAGTGTGAAAGGACAATGTGTGACCCACTGTCCCAGAGTGTGAAAGGACAGCGTGTGACCCACTGTCCCAGAGTGTGAAAGGACAGTGTGTGACCCACTGTCCCAGAGTGTGAACGGACAGTGTGTGACCCACTGTCCCAGAGTGTGAAAGGACAGTGTCTGACCCACTGTCCCAGAGTATGAAAGGAGTGTGTGACCCACTGTCCCAGAGTGTGAAAGGACAGTGTCTGACCCACTGTCCCAGAGTGTGAAAGGACAGTGTCTGACCCACTGTCCCGGAGTGTGAACGGACAGTGTGTGACCCACTGTCCCAGAGTGTGAAAGGACAATGTGTGACCCACTGTCCCAGAGTGTAAAAGGACAGTGTGTGACCCACTGTCCCAGAGTGTGAAAGGACAGCGTGTGACCTACTGTCCCAGAGTGTGAAAGGACAGCGTGTGACCCACTGTCCCAGAGTGTGAAAGGACAGTGTCTGACCCACTGTCCCAGAGTATGAAAGGAGTGTGTGACCCACTGTCCCGGAGTGTGAACGGACAGTGTGTGACCCACTGTCCCAGAGTGTGAAAGGACAATGTGTGACCCACTGTCCCAGAGTGTGAAAGGACAGCGTGTGACCCACTGTCCCAGAGTGTGAAAGGACAGTGTGTGACCCACTGTCCCAGAGTGTGAACGGACAGTGTGTGACCCACTGTCCCAGAGTGTGAAAGGACAGTGTCTGACCCACTGTCCCAGAGTATGAAAGGAGTGTGTGACCCACTGTCCCAGAGTGTGAAAGGACAGTGTCTGACCCACTGTCCCAGAGTGTGAAAGAACAGTGTGTGACCCACTGTCCCAGAGTGTGAAAGGACAATGTGTGACCCACTGTCCCAGAGTGTGAAAGGACAGTGTGTGACCCACTGTCCCAGAGTGTGAACGGACAGTGTCTGACCCACTGTCCCAGAGTGTGAAAGGACAGCGTGTGACCCACTGTCCCAGAGTGTGAAAGGACAGTGTGTGACCCACTGTCCCAGAGTGTGAACGGACAGTGTGTGACCCACTGTCCCAGAGTGTGAAAGGACAGTGTCTGACTCACTGTCCCAGAGTATGAAAGGACAGTGTGTGACCCACTGTCCCAGAGTGTGAAAGGACAGTGTCTGACCCACTGTCCCAGAGTATGAAAGGACAGCGTGTGACCCACTGTCCCAGAGTGTGAAAGGACAGTGTGTGACCCACTGTCCCAGAGTGTGAAAGGACAGTGTGTGACCCACTGTCCCAGAGTGTGAACGGACAGTGTGTGACCCACTGTCCCAGAGTGTGAAAGGACAGTGTCTGACCCACTGTCCCAGAGTATGAAAGGAGTGTGTGACCCACTGTCCCAGAGTGTGAAAGGACAGTGTCTGACCCACTGTCCCAGAGTATGAAAGGAGTGTGTGACCCACTGTCCCGGAGTGTGAACGGACAGTGTGTGACCCACTGTCCCAGAGTGTGAAAGGACAATGTGTGACCCACTGTCCCAGAGTGTGAAAGGACAGCGTGTGACCCACTGTCCCAGAGTGTGAAAGGACAGTGTGTGACCCACTGTCCCAGAGTGTGAACGGACAGTGTGTGACCCACTGTCCCAGAGTGTGAAAGGACAGTGTCTGACCCACTGTCCCAGAGTATGAAAGGAGTGTGTGACCCACTGTCCCAGCGTGTGAAAGGACAGTGTCTGACCCACTGTCCCAGAGTGTGAAAGGACAGTGTCTGACCCACTGTCCCGGAGTGTGAACGGACAGTGTGTGACCCACTGTCCCAGAGTGTGAAAGGACAATGTGTGACCCACTGTCCCAGAGTGTGAAAGGACAGTGTGTGACCCACTGTCCCAGAGTGTGAAAGGACAGCGTGTGACCTACTGTCCCAGAGTGTGAAAGGACAGCGTGTGACCCACTGTCCCAGAGTGTGAAAGGACAGTGTCTGACCCACTGTCCCAGAGTATGAAAGGAGTGTGTGACCCACTGTCCCGGAGTGTGAACGGACAGTGTGTGACCCACTGTCCCAGAGTGTGAAAGGACAATGTGTGACCCACTGTCCCAGAGTGTGAAAGGACAGCGTGTGACCCACTGTCCCAGAGTGTGAAAGGACAGTGTGTGACCCACTGTCCCAGAGTGTGAACGGACAGTGTGTGACCCACTGTCCCAGAGTGTGAAAGGACAGTGTCTGACCCACTGTCCCAGAGTATGAAAGGAGTGTGTGACCCACTGTCCCAGAGTGTGAAAGGACAGTGTCTGACCCACTGTCCCAGAGTGTGAAAGGACAGTGTCTGACCCACTGTCCCGGAGTGTGAACGGACAGTGTGTGACCCACTGTCCCAGAGTGTGAAAGGACAATGTGTGACCCACTGTCCCAGAGTGTGAAAGGACAGTGTGTGACCCACTGTCCCAGAGTGTGAAAGGACAGCGTGTGACCTACTGTCCCAGAGTGTGAAAGGACAGCGTGTGACCCACTGTCCCAGAGTGTGAAAGGACAGCGTGTGACCCACTGTCCCAGAGTGTGAAAGGACAGTGTGTGACCCACTGTCCCGGAGTGTGCAAGAACAGTGTGTGACCCACTGTCCCAGAGTGTGAAAGGACAATGTGTGACCCACTGTCCCAGAGTGTGAAAGGACAGTGTGTGACCCACTGTCCCAGAGTGTGAACGGACAGTGTCTGACCCACTGACCCAGAGTGTGAAAGGACAGTGTGTGACCCACTGTCCCAGAGTGTGAAAGAACAGTGTGTGACCCACTGTCCCAGAGTGTGAAAGGACAATGTGTGACCCACTGTCCCAGAGTGTGAAAGGACAGTGTGTGACCCACTGTCCCAGAGTGTGAACGGACAGTGTCTGACCCACTGTCCCAGAGTGTGAAAGGACAGCGTGTGACCCACTGTCCCAGAGTGTGAAAGGACAGTGTGTGACCCACTGTCCCAGAGTGTGAAAGGACAGTGTGTGACCCACTGTCCCAGAGTGTGAACGGACAGTGTGTGACCCACTGTCCCAGAGTGTGAAAGGACAGTGTCTGACTCACAGTCCCAGAGTATGAAAGGACAGTGTGTGACCCACTGTCCCAGAGTGTGAAAGGACAGTGTCTGACCCACTGTCCCAGCGTATGAAAGGACAGCGTGTGACCCACTGTCCCAGAGTGTGAAAGGACAGTGTCTGACCCACTGTCCCAGAGAATGAAAGGAGTGTGTGACCCACTGTCCCAGAGTGTGAAAGGACAGTGTCTGACCCACTGTCCCAGAGTATGAAAGGAGTGTGTGACCCACTGTCCCAGAGTGTGAACGGACAGTGTCTGACCCATTGTCCCGGAGTGTGAACGGACAGTGTGTGACCCACTGTCCCAGAGTGTGAAAGGACAATGTGTGACCCACTGTCCCAGAGTGTGAAAGGACAGTGTGTGACCCACTGTCCCAGAGTGTGAACGGACAGTGGGTGACCCACTGTCCCAGAGTGTGAAAGGACAGTGTCTGACCCACTGTCCCAGAGTATGAAAGGAGTGTGTGACCCACTGTCCCAGAGTGTGAAAGGACAGTGTCTGACCCACTGTCCCAGAGTATGAAAGGAGTGTGTGACCCACTGTCCCGGAGTGTGAACGGACAGTGTGTGACCCACTGTCCCAGAGTGTGAAAGGACAATGTGTGACCCACTGTCCCAGAGTGTGAAAGGACAGCGTGTGACCCGCTGTCCCAGAGTGTGAAAGGACAGTGTGTGACCCACTGCCCCAGAGTGTGAAAGGACAGTGTGTGACCCACTGTCCCAGAGTGTGAACGGACAGTGTGTGACCCACTGTCCCAGAGTGTGAAAGGACAGTGTCTGACCCACTGTCCCAGAGTATGAAAGGAGTGTGTGACCCACTGTCCCAGAGTGTGAAAGGACAGTGTCTGACCCACTGTCCCAGAGTGTGAAAGGACAGTGTCTGACCCACTGTCCCGGAGTGTGAACGGACAGTGTGTGACCCACTGTCCCAGAGTGTGAAAGGACAATGTGTGACCCACTGTCCCAGAGTGTGAAAGGACAGTGTGTGACCCACTGTCCCAGAGTGTGAAAGGACAGCGTGTGACCTACTGTCCCAGAGTGTGAAAGGACAGCGTGTGACCCACTGTCCCAGAGTGTGAAAAGACAGCGTGTGACCCACTGTCCCAGAGTGTGAAAGGACAGTGTGTGACCCACTGTCCCGGAGTGTGCAAGAACAGTGTGTGACCCACTGTCCCAGAGTGTGAAAGGACAATGTGTGACCCACTGTCCCAGAGTGTGAAAGGACAGTGTGTGACCCACTGCCCCAGAGTGTGAACGGACAGTGTCTGACCCACTGTCCCAGAGTGTGAAAGGACAGCGTGTGACCCACTGTCCCAGAGTGTGAAAGGACAGTGTGTGACCCACTGTCCCAGAGTGTGAAAGAACAGTGTGTGACCCACTGTCCCAGAGTGTGAACGGACAGTGTCTGACCCACTGTCCCAGAGTGTGAAAGGCCAGCGTGTGACCCACTGTCCGAGAGTGTGAAAGGACAGTGTGTGACCCACTGTCCCAGAGTGTGAAAGGACAGTGTGTGACCCACTGTCCCAGAGTGTGAAAGGACAGTGTCTGACCCACTGTCCCAGAGTATGAAAGGACAGCGTGTGACCCACTGTCCCAGAGTGTGAAAGGACAGTGTGTGACCCACTGTCCCAGAGTGTGAAAGGACAGTGTGTGACCCACTGTCCCAGAGTGTGAACGGACAGTGTGTGACCCACTGTCCCAGAGTGTGAAAGGACAGTGTCTGACCCACTGTCCCAGAGTATGAAAGGAGTGTGTGACCCACTGTCCCAGAGTGTGAAAGGAAAGTGTCTGACCCACTGTCCCAGAGTATGAAAGGAGTGTGTGACCCACTGTTCCAGAGTGTGAAAGGACAATGTGTGACCCATTGTCCCGGAGTGTGAACGGACAGTGTGTGACCCACTGTCCCAGAGTGTGAAAGGACAACGTGTGACCCACTGTCCCAGAGTGTGAAAGGACAGCGTGTGACCCACTGTCCCAGAGTGTGAAAGGACAGCGTGTGACCCACTGTCCCAGAGTGTGAAAGGACAGTGTGTGACCCACTGTCCCGGAGTGTGCAAGAACAGTGTGTGACCCACTGTCCCAGAGTGTGAAAGGACAATGTGTGACCCACTGTCCCAGAGTGTGAAAGGACAGTGTGTGACCCACTGTCCCAGAGTGTGAACGGACAGTGTCTGTCCCACTGTCCCAGAGTGTGAAAGGACAGCGTGTGACCCACTGTCCCAGAGTGTGAAAGGACAGTGTGTGACCCACTGTCCCAGAGTGTGAAAGAACAGTGTGTGACCCACTGTCCCAGAGTGTGAAAGGACAATGTGTGACCCACTGTCCCAGAGTGTGAAAGGACAGTGTGTGACCCACTGTCCCAGAGTGTGAACGGACAGTGTCTGACCCACTGTCCCAGAGTGTGAAAGGACAGCGTGTGACCCACTGTCCCAGAGTGTGAAAGGACAGTGTGTGACCCACTGTCCCAGAGTGTGAAAGGACAGTGTGTGACCCACTGTCCCAGAGTGTGAACGGACAGTGTGTGACCCACTGTCCCAGAGTGTGAAAGGACAGTGTCTGACTCACTGTCCCAGAGTATGAAAGGACAGTGTGTGACCCACTGTCCCAGAGTGTGAAAGGACAGTGTCTGACCCACTGTCCCAGAGTATGAAAGGACAGCGTGTGACCCACTGTCCCAGAGTGTGAAAGGACAGTGTGTGACCCACTGTCCCAGAGTGTGAAAGGACAGTGTGTGACCCACTGTCCCAGAGTGTGAACGGACAGTGTGTGACCCACTGTCCCAGAGTGTGAAAGGACAGTGTCTGACCCACTGTCCCAGAGTATGAAAGGAGTGTGTGACCCACTGTCCCAGAGTGTGAAAGGACAGTGTCTGACCCACTGTCCCAGAGTATGAAAGGAGTGTGTGACCCACTGTCCCAGAGTGTGAACGGACAGTGTGTGACCCACTGTCCCAGAGTGTGAAAGGACCGTGTCTGACCCACTGTCCCAGAGTATGAAAGGAGTGTGTGACCCACTGTCCCAGAGTGTGAAAGGAGTGTGTGACCCACTGTCCCAGAGTGTGAAAGGACAGTGTCTGACCCACTGTCCCAGAGTATGAAAGGAGTGTGTGACCCACTGTCCCAGAGTATGAAAGGACAGTGTGTGACCCACTGTCCCAGAGTGTGAAAGGAGTGTGTGACCCACTGTCCCAGAGTGTGAAAGGACAGTGTGTGACCCACTGTCCCAGAGTATGAAAGGACAGTGTCTGACCCACTGTCCCAGAGTATGAAAGGAGTGTGTGACCCACTGTCCCAGAGTATGAAAGGAGTGTGTGACCCACTGTCCCAAAGTGTGAAAGGACAGTGTCTGACCCACTGTCCCAGAGTATGAAAGGAGTGTGTGACCCACTGTCCCAGAGTGTGAAAGGACAGTGTCTGACCCACTGTCCCAGAGTGTGAAAGGACAGAGTGTGACCCACTGTCCCAGAGTGTGAAAGGACAGTGTGTGACCCCGTGTCCCACCCAGGCCCCCTAATAAAATACATTTTGAAGAGGGGAGACGGAGGAGGGAGATAAACTGGAGTAGTTCTGACCTTGGTTCCAGCTGTGTTTAAGGTGCTCCACGTTTCTCATGATGTCAGGGTGGTTGTCTGCGGCCCAGGCTGTGAGCCGGCTGTGACTGTCTGGGGAGGAACCCAACTTGTCTACGATTCGAAGGAGGAATGGCAGCAGGAGCCTGGCGAAGGCACCCGGCTCGGCATAGACATTCGGACAATCCTCCTCGTACAGATTTACTGCCCTGGAAATGCAATGGCATTCGTTAGTCCCAGTGATCGGAGACCCGGATCACCAGCTGGGAGTCCAGGTACAGTCAGTGACCAGAGACCCGGATCGCCAGCTGGGAGTCCAGGTACAGTCAGTGATCGGAGACCCGGGTCACCAGCTGGGAGTCCAGGTACAGTCAGTGACCGGAGACCCGGATCACCAGCTGGGAGTCCAGGTACAGTCCCAGTGATCGGAGAGCCGGATCACCAGCTGAGAGTCCAGGTACAGTCAGTGATCGGAGACCCGGATCACCAGCTGTGAGTCCAGGTACAGTCAGTGATCGGAGACCTGGATCACCGGCTGTGAGTCCAGGTACAGTCCCAGTGATCAGAGACCCGGATCACCAGCTGGGAGTCCAGGTACAGTCCCAGTGATCGGAGACCCGGATCACCAGCTGGGAGTCCAGGTACAGTCAGTGATTGGAGACCCGGATCACCAGCTGGGAGTCCAGGTACAGACAGTGATCGGAGACCCGGATCACCAGCTGTGAGTCCAGGTACAGTCAGTGATCGGAGGCCCGGATCACCGGCTGTGAGTCCAGGTACAGTCCCAGTGATCGGAGACCCGGATCACCGGCTGTGAGTCCAGGTACAGTCAGTGATCGGAGACCTGGATCACAGGCTGTGAGTCCAGGTACAGTCCCAGTGATCGGAGAGCCGGATCACCAGCTGGGAGTCCAGGTACAGTCCCAGTGATCGGAGACCCGGATCACCAGCTGGGAGTCCAGGTGCAGTCAGTGACCGGAGACCCGGATCACCAGCTCTGAGTCCAGGTACAGTCAGTGATCGGAGACCCGGATCGCCAGCTGGGAGTCCAGGTACAGTCAGTGATCGGAGACCCGGATCACCGGCTCTGAGTCCAGGTACAGTCAGTGATCGGAAACCCGGATCACCGGCTCTGAGTCCGGGTACAGTCCCAGTGATCGGAGACCCAGATCACTGGCTCTGAGTCCAGGTAGTCAGTGATCGGAAACCCGGATCACCGGCTCTGAGTCCGGGTACAGTCCCAGTGATCGGAGACCCAGATCACTGGCTCTGAGTCCGAGTACAGTCAGTGATCGGAGACCCGGATCACCAGCTGGGAGTCCAGGTGCAGTCAGTGATCGGAGACCCGGATCACCAGCTGCGAGTCTAGGTACAGTCAGTGATCGGAGACCCGGATCACTGGCTGGGAGTCCAGGTACAGTCCCAGTGATCAGAGACCCGGATCACCAGCTGGGAGTCCAGGTACAGTCCCAGTGATCGGAGAGCCGGATCACCAGCTCTGAGTCCAGATACAGTCAGTGATCGGAGACCCGGATCACCAGCTGGGAGTCCAGGTACAGCAGCTGTGATGGAAACTCACGTTCAGCGTCTCTCCCGGGGACTTGGTTGCTGAGTCCAAGGGCAGTGCAGACTGAACGAGGCCAGCATCACGATCCAGTGAAAGGGGTGGTATTGGGTTCGCTCGCGGTGGAGCTCAGCAGCTTCGCCCCCCACAAAGCTGAATATCCTCCTGACATTCGCTGCCTAGACTCACTAGAAGAATCACCGCTGGGGTACCAATTGACAATGGGAACCCATAGAACCCGTACCCCAGCAGTCAGTGCCTCAAGGAGCGGGGAGGGAACTGGGGAACAAGGGGAGCTCCCAGATCACAGGACCCCTCTGCAATAACTCAAAGCTTCCTTTAATATGCGTTCACTTGGAGCTGCTCTCACCCAGCGTTGGAGCAGACCAAGTGGAATTGTGGTTCAATCATCAGTCCAGAAATAACCAGACACCAAAGGAGTCCTCATGTGGATCCCCGTCTAGTGAGGCCCCACACTGGGAGTGTGTAGTGTATGTACCTTTAAGAGCCCCTGTGTACTGTAATACCGGTAGTGACCACTCGGGTATATAAGCCTGTATAGCGTCTTGTATCTTTTAGTTCAGCCCTGACCTTCGACTAGTAAAGACCTGTTAAAGTTATTCTTGTGGTCTGTGTGCAGTGATTCATATTAACCATAACTGGAACACACAGACTTAACAGTGGCGACGAGTAAGATCTTACCCTGCGGCAGAGACATATCCAAGGCAGTTTAACGGGCGTCGAGAAGAGGCATCCGCCCTCATCATCCTGCTGAGAAAAGACTCGGGTCTGAAGAGCAAGGAAGAATCCTGACACGAAGCCTTCCATCAGCAACAGGCAGTGATCATCCCTTCTATCACGGTGGGGGGTAAGCCGATCAGCGACGAGCAGCAAGTCGGCCACGTTGGCTGTGAAGTAGGGGAGGGAAAAACGGAGGATATAAGGGCGGAGAACTCGACCACGGCCGGGGAAAAGAGCCGGACAGAAGTCGGGGCCAGAGGCGCTGAGACTGGGGCAGCGTAAGGCACGGGAGCCGCGGTGAATGCAAACGCAGCCGGTGTAAAAGACCGGGCTGCAAGCGGGCTGGGAGACGCAACAGCGTCGAGAGAGAGCTCGACCGCGACCGGTGAAAAAGGCCGGGCAGCTACCGAGGCCGCGAGGCGCAGCGGCCGGGACAGCGTAAGGCGCGGGAGAAAATAAAAAAAATAAAAAAACGCGGAGAACTCAGCCGCAGCCGGGGGAAAGGACCGGACTGCAAGAGGGGCTGGGAGGCACAATTTGAGAACCGCTGGGGAGGACGAACGCAGCAATACGGCAATCGCCATTACAGCCAGCGGGGGAGAAAGGCAAACGCGGGAAGCCGCCATTTTCGTAGGCGGGGGAAGAAGACAAGCGCGGGAAACCGCCATTTAAAAAAAAAATTAAAGAAAAATTTCTTTTTGTTTCTCAAGAAGATTGCGAGGATGCCTAAGCGTGGTGACATCAACGATTTCGATCCCGATGTTGAAGATTGGGCCACGTATGTAGAACGCATAGAGATTTATTGTAAGGCAAATAAAATATCCGATGAAGATAAAGCACTAACCTTACTAAACTCAATGGGTGCGAAGACATACTGGCTATTGAAGCATCTTCTATCACCAGCTAAACCGGCGGATCAGGCTTTCGCTAATATTGTTGCTGTCCTGAGAAATCATTTGAACCCCACACCGCTGATGTTAGCGGAACGATTTAAATTTTATGCGAGAACGCAACTGAAAGAGGAAAGCAACGCGGAGTATTTAATGGAACTGCGTAAGCTAGCGAAATACTGTCAGTTTGGGGAAAGACTGACAGAGGCACTGAGAGACAAATTCGTGTGTGGATTGTCGAAAGAAGGAACACAAAAGCGGCTGCTTGAAGAGAATGATCTTACACTTGATAAGGCTGTCACTATTGCAGCATCGCACGAAGCCGCAGCGAGAGGCACTGCGGAAATGCAGCTGAAGGCAGCGGTACTCAGCGTAGATCAAATGGCTTTGGGTACAGCGAAATGTTATCGTTGTGGAAAGACAACACACGATCAGAACCAATGCTGGTTTAAAAACCAGGAATGTAAAAAATGTGGCAAGCTTGGTCACATAGCTAAAGTATGCCGGTCAGGAAAGAAGACCAGCAACAAAAAGTCACCGCAGGAAAAGTGCAGAAAGGTACATAAGGTGGCTGAGAAGAGTTCGGATGAACAGAATTCGGATTCAGACTCCAACAGCAAGGAACTGGGTAGTCTGAGAATTCACAATGTGAGTAAGGAAGCTGACCTACAAACTATCTGGGTCACACTGCAGATAGCAGGAGTCCAAGTGAAGATGGAATTGGACACCGGATCGGCGTTGACGGTCATGAATAAGCAAGATTACAAAAGGTTATTCACACATATTCCCCTACGGGATACGGAGATAGTATTGCAGACATACACGGGGCAAAGAGTATACCCCATCGGAAAGATAAAAGTCAAGGTGATACACAAGGGCAAAGAACACCAAGGAATGGACTTATATGTACTACCTGAAGGAGGTCCACCACTTCTGGGACGGGAGTGGATCAGGAAAATAAATATGGACTGGTACTCCCTAAAAGCAATAACGGTAGATTCCGGAAAAAAAGATGTCAAACCTGAACGATTGTCCAGAATATTGGATGAGGCTAAAGAGGTGTTCCAACAGGGACTGGGAACACTGAGAGGAATTACGGCAAAAATCAAGATTGCAGAACATGCAAACCCAAAATTTTTCAAAGCCAGACCGGTACCTTATGCGATACGACCTGCTGTGGAAGCTGAGCTGGAAGGGCTAGAACGTTCAGGAGTACTGTCTAAGGTGGACTGGAGTGAGTGGGCCACGCCCATTGTTCCCGTCATGAAGCGTTCATCGAGTAACAAGCCAGGGGAACCGGGGAAGGTCCGCATCTGTGGAGACTTCAAGATCACAGTTAATCCGGTGCTTCACACGGTGCAATATCCGCTTCCGCGGATTGAGGATATCTTTGCTTCATTGTCTGGCGGGAAACACTTCACCAAGATAGACCTGGCGCAAGCGTACTTACAGATGGAAGTTGAGGAAGAGTCGCGCCAGTATCTCACAATCAACACGCACAGAGGCTTGTATCGATATAATAGACTGGTTTTTGGAGTGGCTTCGGCTCCAGCAATTTGGCAGAGGGCCATGGAGCAGGTATTACAGGGAATTCCAAGCACTCAATGTTACTTGGACGATATCCTGATTACAGGAGATGACGATGAGGAACACCTTGCAAATTTGCAACTGGTGCTCACCAGATTGAAGGAATATGGACTTCGAGTTAATCGCCAGAAATGTGAGTTCTTTCAGAAACGGATCTCGTACTGTGGTCATGTCATTGACCAGGAGGGGCTGCACAAGTCACCTGACAAGATCGAAGCTGTTGTGAAGGCTCCCGCTCCGGAAAATGTATCCCAGTTGAGGTCGTTCCTAGGGTTGATTAACTATTACCATAAGTTTCTGCCAAATCTATCCACGTTGCTACACCCGCTGAATGCTCTTTTGCAGAAAGAAGTACCATGGAAGTGGAGCGAGGGCTGTAAGAAGGCCTTTCGCAAAAGCAAGGCATTGATCACCTCAGAGGAAGTGTTGGCTCACTTCAACCCAACGCTACCTATTCGTTTAGCTTGTGATGCTTCTCCTTATGGTATTGGAGCAGTACTCTCACACAAGTTGCCAAATGGCTTGGAAAGGCCAGTTGCATTTGCATCCAGATCATTGACCTCCGCTGAGCGCAACTATGCTCAGGTAGATAGGGAGGCTCTCAGCCTTGTGTGGGGAGTAAAGAAGTTTAATCATTACCTGCAGGGCCAGAAGTTTACACTGCTGACAGACCACCAGCCGTTGGTATCCATATTCAACCCTAAAAAGGGCGTTCCCATTATGACAGCGCAAAGGCTACAGAGGTGGTCCCTTTTCCTAGGGGCACACCAATATGACATAGAATACAAAGGATCAAAACAGCATGGGAATGCTGACGGTTTATCGCGCCTACCGTTGCCAACGGTAGAAGATGCGCCTACAGTGGACCCAGTGGAGATGTTCCACTCAACCATAGTGGAATGTCTACCAGTAACAAATTCTACCATTGAAAAGGAAACGAGAAATGACCCGACTCTCTCACGAGTCTACGATTTAACGGTGAAGGGATGGCCAGCACATGGCGAACCACTGTTGCCAACATTCTCGCAAAGAAGAGAACAGCTGTCAGTGTGCCGAGGAACCTTGATGTGTGGATCCAGAGTGGTGATTCCACCCAAACTCCAGTATAAAGTGCTAAAGGAGCTTCACGAGGGGCATCTGGGTGGAGTGAAAATGAAGAACCTAGCCAGAGCGTTTGTGTGGTGGCCAGGTATCGATGGAGACATCGAAGAAATGACCAAGAGCTGTCTAGGATGCCAGAAGGTCCAAAACGCCCCACCACAAGCTCCTCTGCATCCATGGGAGTGGCCCTCATCTCCATGGCAAAGGGTACATATCGACTTTGCTGGTCCATTTATGGACTCAATGTTCTTAATCGCGGTTGATGCACACTCCAAGTGGCCGGAGGTAATAAAGATGTCCTCCACCACCATGGAAAAAACCATCACAGTATTAAGGACCATATTTGCCAGGAATGGGCTGCCGGAACAGATCTGTTCTGATAATGGACCGCAATTTGTGTCCGAAGAATTCAGGAAGTTCTTAAAAAACAATGGGGTTAAGCACTACACGTCCGCCCCATACCATCCCGCCACCAATGGATTAGCTGAAAGGTTTGTCCAGACCTTCAAGAAGGCCATAAATGCCATGGGTAATGAAGACATAAATCTACAACATAAGGTAGATAACTTCTTGTTTGCGTACAGGAATGCAACACATGTGGTTACAAACCAAACTCCCGCCATGATGTTTTTCAATAGAAGACTAAGATGCCGGCTGGATTTGATCAAGCCAAACATCAGAAGGGACGTAGAGAACCGGCAATTTCAAGGCATGAATGAAAGGCCAACTAGAACCTTCCAGATAGGTCAACAAGTTTTGGCCCGGGACTACCGTACCGAGAAATGGCAGCCTGGAACTATTTGCACACGACTAGGACCGCTGATGTATACCGTGGACATTAGTGAAAGCATAATAAGGCGCCATGCTGACCAGATCATAGAGTCATCCGAAAAGGGACAACCTACACCACAACTCTATACGCCTAATGATGAAGCAGAGGTACCCATAGTATCTACCTCCGATCCGGTGATACTGGAACCAGATGAACCCGACACTGGCATTCAAGCCGAATCGACCTTGCCAAAAGAACCTACTACACCACCGAAAACTACTACACCACCGAGGCGTTATCCGGACCGAGTCAGGAAGCCTCCAGAGAGACTGACTTATAATTGATTAACTGCAGCAAATGTGTAGATTATTGTTCTCGTAAACATGTTAATTAATGATTACTTAAAATGTTATGTACTAATTATCTAAAAGGGGAGGAATTGTACCTTTAAGAGCCCCTGTGTACTGTAATACCGGTAGTGACCACTGTATAGCGTCTTGTATCTTTTAGTTCAGCCCTGACCTTCGACTAGTAAAGACCTGTTAAAGTTATTCTTGTGGTCTGTGTGCAGTGATTCATATTAACCATAACTGGAACACACAGACTTAACAGAGTGGAGGTAGGGTTATAACACGATATGGCTCATTCTGGGACCAGGGATAAGGGAATTCAGTTATGTGGAGAGACTGGAGAAGCTGGGGTTGTTCTCCTTAGCGCAGAGAAGGCTGAGAGGAGATTTGATCAAAATCATGGCTTTGATCAAAGAGTAAATAAGGAGAAACTGTTTCCAGTGGCAGAAGGGTCGGTAACCAGAGGACACAGATTGACGATAGAAGAACCAGAAGTGACATGAGGAAATTAATGTTTTTTTTTACACGAGCGATGATGATCTGGAATGTACTGTCCAAAAGGGTCATGGAAGCAGATTCAATCGGAAATTGGAAGGAGAGAAAACCGGGAACTGCAGGCCCGTTAGCCTGAGATCAGTAGTAGGGAAAATGCTAGAATCTATTATTAAGGACGTGGTAACAGGGCACTTGGAAAATCACAATGGCCCAGTAATTCCGGGCACAATGCGTGAGTACGGGCGGGGTATTCACGCGTGTGCCCGGAGGAATTGCCGGTTATCAGCATGCACAGCGCAGGCACTGAAAACCGGCATTTCCTGTCCTCTGACCCAAGGGGTTAAGAGGCAGAACGCGTGAAATTCCTTTTCCCCCAGAGTTGCGCGTGTGTAAAGGCCTCCGGTCTTTACGCGTGGAAAAACCACACATAAGTACTTAGTTTTTCAGGTAAGTGGGCTTTTAGTACAATTGAGAATTTTTTTTCCCACAGGTTTGTTATTTTTAAAGAATTTACAGTAAGGTAAGTTTAGTTTTAGCCCCGATTTAAAAAAAAATTTTTTTTTCAAATTTTTAAATTATTGTTTAAAATAGTTTTTCAGAGTTCTTTATTGTTCATTTAAGTAGTGCAATGTTTTAAAAAAAAATTCTTTCAGGTTTAAGTAGTGTTTTGGGGCCAGGAGTTTTCATGAGTTTGACAACTCTTTCTGTCAAACTCATGAATGAGTTTCCCCTCCCCTGATTGACTGCACAGTGCTCACCTGATCCCAGCCGGCACATCGCACTAACTACGCCGCTGGATCAGGTAAGCATATCGCGCCGACATCTGAACCGGGCCAGTGACAGGAAATGCAAGCAGGCCCGGGCTTCAGATGTCGTAGCGCAGGGTGAGTGCAGATCGGGGGCTTGCACGCGCGGCAAGCACCCGATCCTAATTTCAGGGCCATTATGATCAGGCAGAGACAACACAGATTTATGAAAGGGAAACTGTGTTTGACAAATTTATTACAGTTTTTTGACGGTGTAACTAGCAGGGTAGATAAGGGGATGTAGTATATTTGGATTTTCAGAAGGCATTTGATAAGGTGCCACACAAGAGGTTGTTATACAAGATTAGGGCTCGTGGGATTGGGGGTAATATATTAGCATGGATTGAGGATTTGTTAACGGACAGAAAACAGAGAGTAGGAATAAATGGGTCATATTCAGGATGGCAGGCTGTAACTACTGAAGTGCCGCAAGGATCAGTGCTTGGGCCTCAGCTGTTTGCAATCTATATCAATGACTTAGATGAGGGGACTGAGTGTAATGTATCCAAGTTTGCTGACAGTACAAAGCTAGAAAGTAAGCTGTGAGGAGGATGCAAAAGAGGCTGCAAAGGGATATAGATAGGTTAAGTGATTGGGCAAGAGTGTGGCAGACAGAATATAATGCGGGGAAGTGTGAAATTATCCATTTTGGTAAGAAGAATGGAAAAGCAGAATATTTTTTAAAAATCTAGTAAATGTTGGAATTCAGAGGGATCTGGGTGTCCTTTTACATGAATCACAGAAAGTTAACATGCAGTTACAGCAAGCAATTAGGAAGCCTTTATTGCAAGGGGGTTGGAGTATAAGAGTAAGGAAGTCTTGCTGCAATTGTACAGGGCCTTGGTGAGACCACACCTGGAGTACTGGGCACAGGTTTGGTCTCCTTATCTAAGGAAGGATATACTTGGCTTAGAGGCGGTGCAACGAAGGTTCCCGAGATTGATTCCTGGGATGAGAGGGCTGTCCTATGATGGGAGATTGAGTAGAATGGGCCTATACTCTCTGGAGTTTAGAAGAATGAGAGGTGATCGCATTGAAACATAAGATTCTGAGAGGGATTGACAGGGTAGATGCTGAGAGGCTGTTTACCCTGGCTGGAGAGTCTAGAACTAGGGGTCACAGTCTCAGGATAAGGGGTCAGCCATTTAGGACTGAGATGAGGAGAAATTTCTTCATTCAGAGGGTTGTGAGTATATTCAAGGCTGAGATCGATAGATTTTTGGATATTAAGGGAATCAAGGGATATGGGGAGAGTGCAGGAAAGTGGAGTTGAGGTAGAAGATCAGCCATGATCTTATTGAATGACAGAGCAGGCTCGAGGGGCCGAATGGCCTACTCCTGCTCCTATTTCTTATGTTCTCATTCTAGGACCCACGCTTGGAGTGGGGATGGGCTATAACACTATTCTGGGACCCACACTCCTGTCTAATGAGGCTCCACACCCAAGAGGTTTGATTCAGGCAGGTGATGGGGAGCTGAGACCCATTCCTCCTCTCCTAAATGGCAGTGGCTTCCCTCCTAAGCTGCGATGAGTTACAGATAATACCTATCACAAGGTGAGCAGGTCTAGCTGGAAAGCAGCCCGTGGACTCTGGGAGCAGGGCATGTGGCAATCAATATTAAATATCACAGACTAAACACAAACTTACTGCTCACTCTCCAGTTCCACAAGGATTTCAAGCACATCTGGAGCTGGGACATGGAGCATGAGGATTTCAAACGTTTCCTTGGAGTCCCAGAAATTCTGCAGCAGGAACTCAAGCAGACAGAGGAGACCTCTGTTATTCTGGAAGAGAATGAACTCCCCGTCACTGTCCTTGGCCAACAGGTGAATGTGAGTGGCAAACTTGGCAGCCTGTGTCCTCACTCTCGGATCCTCATCCTGCAGCAAACAGATTCCTCCATTTATTAACCTGAATTATCAGAAAAATCACAGGAAGACAGTCGGGTTAATGCAGCATTGGGCAAAACCACAATCCCTCATTCAAAGTGGATCAGCAGGATGAAAGAGAAGAACAGCTGGTCTGATATTAAACCCCATCGTTCAGGGTCTGATATTAAACCCCATCGTTCAGGCTCTGATATTAAACCCCATCGTTCAGGCTCTGATATTAAACCCCATCGTTCAGGCTCTGATATTAAATCCCATCGTTCAGGCTCTGATATTAAATCCCATCGTTCAGGCGCTGATATTAAACCCCATCGTTCAGGGTCTGATATTAAATCCCATCGTTCAGGGTCTGATATTAAACCCCATCGTTCAGGGTCTGATATTAAACCCCATCGTTCAGGCTCTGATATTAAACCCCATCGTTCAGGGTCTGATGTTAAACCCCATCGTTCAGGCTCTGATATTAAATCCCATCATTCAGGCTCTGATATTAAACCCCATCGTTCAGGGTCTGATATTAAATCCCATCGTTCAGGCTCTGATATTAAACCCCATCGTTCAGGGTCTGATATTAAATCCCATCGTTCAGGGTCTGATGTTAAATCCCATTGTTCAGGCTCTGATATTAAATCCCATCGTTCAGGCTCTGATATTAAACCCCATCGTTCAGGGTCTGATATTAAATCCCATCGTTCAGGGTCTGATGTTAAATCCCATCGTTCAGGCTCTGATATTAAATCCCATTGTTCAGGCTCTGATATTAAATCCCATCGTTCAGGCTCTGACTGCAGAACTTGGTGAATTACTATGCCGTACAGACCAATGGAAGTCCCGGGTTTAATCCTTGCTCTGTGCTGAATGAACTGAACTCAACTGAGGGGACAGTGCAGATGCTACAATCGTGCTCAGTGCCTTAGGCCAGTGGAGTGGGGGAAGGGGAATTGTCCAGCCTGGGTCAGGCTGATCGGCCTCCAGTAACCTCTGCTGGATAGACTGTGAGGGTGTCGGCCAAGCAGGTTAGCAACCTGCATTTTTCCAGAATCTTTCACAACTCAAATCCTCATATACTGTGTTGTCATTAGGTGTGCTGCATTACAGCACAATTTGTACTAAAATGTGTGGATTAAGGCAATATGAAGAAGTTTAAAATCATTTATTTTTCAGAGGTACATGCTGAATTTCACATGCATATATATGTGTCGTATTCACATGTCCTTGGCCGGTGCTGCACAGTAACATCTTACCACATCTTGAGGGTCTCTTGTCCGAAACCTCCTTCCGCCTGACCTCAGAACAACCGCTAGACTCATTGTCCCTGACTGCCCAACACAGCGATACAATCATTGCCGCACTGAGACCTCCACTTCTCAGCCTGCACATCAGGCTTTTCAAATTAAGTGGCCAGCCACGAGAAGTATGTTCTGCACTTCCCTGGGCACCGTGGTGGGCTGGTTTTCTGCAGTTACTGCGACTGAAGTGTGTGTTTCTCAAGTTTAACAGCAAAACCATGTCTGCGCCATTCCTGGTCAACAGCTCTCAAAACCCAACAAAAATATCAAAAGCAGAATCATAGAATCATACAGAACAGGAGGAGGCCATTTGGTCCACCATGCCTGTACCGGGTCTTTGAAAGAGCTATACAACTAGTCCCACTTCCCTGCCCTTTCCCCACAGTTCTGCGAGTATTTATCCAATTTCCTTTTTGAAAGTTATTATTGAATCTGCTTCCACCACCCTTCAGGCAGCGCATTCCAGATCACAGCAACTTGCTGCATAAGAAACAAATTCTCCTCAACTCCCCTCCGGTTCTTTTGGCATCACTTTCAATGTGTCCTCTGGCTACCGACCCTCCTGCCAGTGGAAGCACTTTCTCCCTATCGGCTATATCAAAACCCCAGAAAAGAAAACATTGCAAGCGCAAAGAGTGCAATATTCCTTGAACTGTGACACCAGATACTTCGTCCCAGCCTGTCTCTTCACACCCTGCACTCAATCAGGGGGCTGCTGAGCTGTTCCTGGGCATCTGCCAACACCATGAGAGCAAGACATTCCCTCCCTGAATCGGAGCTCACGGCCCCACACTCACAGATGCTAAGCCCATGGTCTGTGGTGCTTACTGCATAGATTGAGTGAGGCACAGATCCCTTACCTGACAACCAGTGACGCACGGTCCAGAGAGGCCGTCAATGCCCACTCTACCACCCTCACTCCTGCCCGGACAAGCGAGGTGGCAGCACCCAGACGCAGTACCTCAGTGCATGTTGGATCGCTGCACTGCTCCAGCATCGTAACCCACCGCTCCAGAAGGGCAAGAGGGAGAACCTGGCAACTGAGACAAACATTGGACAACTTAGACAGGAAAAACTAAAATTGGCCAGAAATAACCCATTACATCAACAAACAACAGCTCTGAGCCCATGAGCTATATGGAGATTAGACTTTACTGCAGTCACATCCCCAGTGACCGTCCTGTACCCACCAGTACTGTACCCCAGTGTTAGTGACAGACCTGTACCCACCAGTACTGTAACCCAGTGCCATAGTGAAAGACCTGTACCCACCAGTACTGTACCCCAGTGTTAGTGACAGACCTGTACCCACCAGTACTGTATCCCAGTGTTAGTGACAGACCTGTACCCACCAGTACTGTACCCCAGTGTTAGTGACAGAGCTGTACCCACCAGTACTGTATCCCAGTGTTAGTGACAGACCTGTACCCACCAGTACTGTACCCCAGTGTTAGTGACAGACCTGTACCCACCAGTACTGTACCCCAGTGTTAGTGACAGAGCTGTACCCACCAGTACTGTACCCCAGTGTTAGTGACAGAGCTGTACCCACCAGTACTGTATCCCAGTGTTAGTGACTGTCCTGTACCCACCAGGACTGTACCCCAGTGTTAGTGACTGTCCTGTACCCACCAGTACTGTATCCCAGTGTTAGTGACTGTCCTGTACCCACCAGGACTGTACCCCAGTGTTAGTGACTGTCCTGTACCCACCAATACTGTACCCCAGTGTTAGTGACAGGCCTGTACCCACCAGTACTGTACCCCAGTGTTATACACTGACAGACCTGTACCCACCAGTACTGTACCCCAGTGTTAGTGACAGAGCTGTACCCACCAGTACTGTACCCCAGTGTTAGTGACAGGCCTGTACCCACCAATACTGTACCCCAGTGTTAGTGACAGGCCTGTACCCACCAATACTGTACCCCAGTGTTAGTGACAGACCTGTACCCACCAGTACTGTACCCCAGTGTTAGTGACAGACCTGTACCCACCAGTACTGTACCCCAGTGTTAGTGACAGACCTGTACCCACCAGTACTGTACCCCAGTGTTAGTGACAGACCTGTACCCACCAGTACTGTACCCCAGTGTTAGTGACAGACCTGTACCCACCAGTACTGTACCCCAATATTATACAATGACAGAGCTGTATCCACCAGTACTGCACCCAAGTGTTATAGTGACAGACCTGTACCCACCAGTATTGTACCCCAGTGCCATAGTGAAAGACCTGTACCCACCAGTATTGTACCCCAGTGCCAGTGAAAGACCTGTGCCCACCAGTGCTGTATCCCCATGTTATGCAGTGACAGACCTGTGCCCACCAGTACTGTACCCTAGTGTTATACAGTGACAGACCTGTGCCCACCAGTACTGTACCCCAGTGTTAGTGACAGACCTGTACCCACCAGTACTGTACCTCAGTGCCAGTGACAGACCTGTGCCCACCAGTATTGTACCCCAGTGTTATACAGTGACAGACCTGTGCCCACCAGTACTGCACCCCAGTGTTAGTGACAGTCCTGTACCCACCAATACTGTACCTGTGTTACAGTGACAGAGCTGTACCCACCAGTACTGTACCCCAGTGTTATACAGTGACAGATCTATACCCACCAGTACTGTACCCCAGTGTTATACAGTGGCAGACCTGTACCCACCAGTATTGTACCCAGTGTTAGTGACATACCTGTGCCCACCAGTACTGTACGCCAGTGTTAGTGACAGACATGTACTCACCAGTACTGTACCCCAATATTATTCAATGACAGACCTGTACCCACCAGTACTGTACCCGTGTTATACAGCGACAGACCTGTACCCACCAGTACTGTACCCCAGTGTTATACAGTGACAGACCTGTACCCACCAGTACTCTACCCTAGAGTTATAGTGACAGACCTGTACCCACCAGTACTGTACCCCAGTGTTATACAGTGACAGACCTGTGCCCACCAGTACTGTACGCCAGTGTTAGTGACAGACATGTACTCACCAGTACTGTACCCCAATATTATTCAATGACAGACCTGTACCCACCAGTACTGTACCCGTGTTATACAGCGACAGACCTGTACCCACCAGTACTGTACCCCAGTGTTATACAGTGACAGACCTGTACCCACCAGTACTCTACCCTAGAGTTATACAGTGACAGACCTGTACCCACCAGTACTGTACCCCAGTGTTATACAGTGACAGACCTGTACCCACCAGTACTGTACACCAATATTAGACAATGACAGATTGATGGGTGCAGTATACAGTGTGGTTAGTGAAACCGATAGGTACTGTGTAGGTTCTGCCCTGTATCCCTGAACTCATTTAATTCAATGAGGATATTGTTGAAGGTGGCAGGACTTGTGCGGGACCTGGGTTCCCAATTACTGCACCCCAGACAGGGCAGGAGACAGCAGACTAGAACTTGGGTTTGTCCTGAGTTAGCCTTTCTTGGCTGGACAGAAAGAGGAAGAGCACAATTGAGCACAACGCCTCTGGACTAGAACACCTTGCTGGAATGCCACAAGGAGGAAGCGAGGCTGCGCTACCCCCCACGGTTCAATCTCCTGCCGATACTCACACAGAAAGCAGAAAACACATGCAGGACTGGGTGAGAGTCAGGGCCATCGGGACGAATCAATAAAAGCAGGGCTGAGCAGTGCTCACACTCTCTCCACTCACCAGCAGTGCTCACACTCTCTCTCCTCACCAGCAGTGCTCACACTCTCTCTCCTCTCACCAGCGGTGCTCACACTCTCCCCTCTCACCAGCAGTGCTCACACTCTCTCTCCTCTCACCAGCGGTGCTCACACTCTCCCCACTCACCAGCAGTGCTCACACTCTCTCCTCTCACCAGCAGTGCTCACACTCTCTCCACTCACCAGCAGTGCTCACACTCTCTCTCCTCTCACCAGCGGTGCTCACACTCTCTCCTCTCACCAGCAGTGCTCACACTCTCTCCTCTCACCAGCAGTGCTCACACTCTCTCCCCTCTCACCAGTGGTGCTCACACTCTCTCTCCTCTCACCAGCGGTGCTCACACTCTCCCCTCTCACCAGCGGTGCTCACACTCTCTCCTCTCACCAGCAGTGCTCACACTCTCTCCACTCACCAGCAGTGCTGACACTCTCTCCTCTCACCAGCAGTGCTCACACTCTCTCCTCTCACCAGCAGTGCTCACACTCTCTCCACTCACCAGCAGTGCTCACACTCTCTCCACTCACCAGCAGTGCTCACACTCTCTCCTCTCACCAGCGGTGCTCACACTCTCTCCACTCACCAGCAGTGCTCACACTCTCCCCTCTCACCAGCAGTGCTCACACTCTCTCCTCTCACCAGCAGTGCTCACACTCTCTCCTCTCACCAGCAGTGCTCACACTCGCTCTCCTCTCACCAGCAGTGCTCACACTCTCTCCACTCACCAGCAGTGCTCACACTCTCTCCTCTCACCAGCAGTGCTCACACTCTCTCCTCTCACCAGCGGTGCTCACACTCTCCCCACTCACCAGCAGTGCTCACACTCTCCCCACTCACCAGCAGTGCTCACACTCTCCCCACTCACCAGCAGTGCTCACACTCTCTCCTCTCACCAGCAGTGCTCACACTCTCTCCACTCACCAGCAGTGCTCACACTCTCTCCTCTCACCAGCAGTGCTCACACTCTCTCCTCTCACCAGCAGTGCTCACACTCTCTCCTCTCACCAGCAGTGCTCACACTCGCTCTCCTCTCACCAGCAGTGCTCACACTCTCTCCTCTCACCAGCAGTGCTCACACTCTCTCCACTCACCAGCAGTGCTCACACTCTCTCCTCTCACCAGCAGTGCTCACACTCGCTCTCCTCTCACCAGCAGTGCTCACACTCTCTCCTCTCACCAGCAGTGCTCACACTCTCTCCTCTCACCAGCAGTGCTCACACTCTCTCCTCTCACCAGCAGTGCTCACACTCTCTCCTCTCACCAGCAGTGCTCACACTCTCTCCTCTCACCAGCGGTGCTCACACTCTCTCCTCTCACCAGCGGTGCTCACACTCTCTCCTCTCACCAGCAGTGCTCACACTCGCTCTCCTCTCACCAGCAGTGCTCACACTCTCTCCTCTCACCAGCAATGCTCACACTCTCTCCACTCACCAGCGGTGCTCACACTCTCTCCACTCACCAGCAGTGCTCACACTCTCTCCTCTCACCAGCGGTGCTCACACTTGCTCTCCTCTCACCAGCAGTGCTCACACTCTCTCCTCTCACCAGCAGTGCTCACACTCTCTCCTCTCACCAGCAGTGCTCACACTCTCTCCTCTCACCAGCAGTGCTCACACTCTCTCCACTCACCAGCGGTGCTCACACTCTCTCCACTCACCAGCAGTGCTCACACTCTCTCCACTCACCAGCAGTGCTCACACTCTCTCCACTCACCAGCAGTGCTCACACTCTCTCCACTCACCAGCAGTGCTAACTCCT